>NC_053025.1:275485367-275655879 GCF_003073215.2 Triticum urartu
TCAAACAAAATTGAAAACAGTGCCAAAACTCCCCTGGATAATTTATGTCACTTAAAGGTCTACTCCACATATACATAGAATATCACAGGGCATTTGAAAATATATTCATTATATATTATGAATATAACTCCAAATTCAAATAGAATATTGATTTAAAATCAGAGCCCAAATAATTCCTTAGAAATGTTCCACACTTTTGGTTTGATTTATAACTCTTGCCAAAATTGTAAGAACTATTTCTAGGGCATTTTGGATTCATTGATTGCAATTTTAGGGTTCTTGCCCCTTTATTAAAATGATTTATGAGGCTTTCACTTGTCCCTATTTCAAATTCATTGAAATTTAAACATGATGCACACATGACTAGCTAGTCTAGGTCATACCAGAACTAGGGATGTGACAACTCACCCCTAATAAACAAGAATCTCGTCCCAAGATTCAAGCGTAGGGTAAGATGAAGGGGAACGCAAACTAACACAGTCTTCACGATCTAATTGTCCTCATTGAAGATATTGATTCATTGCATCATATTTGTCTTGACATCTTTGCTTTTGAGATCTTCATCCAACATGATGACGACAGAAAGAAACTCTACATGAATCGATCTTCTTGAAGATCGAGCAACTCAAGATCAACTCATGGAGTGAGATATATAAAAAAACATCTCTTGAGCTGAGACACGAAACACACATCAGGGGTGATGGAAAGAAGCGGATGACAAGGGTTCAAATTGGTAGACAATAATTCCACACCTAAGAGGGTGGTGAACAGTTGTCAATGTAGCGAGGATTTGGATTGCCATGATTCCATAACGGGGCATCTTAGGGAAGGTGACTCGTAGAGCTATTCCCTTAAGTGGCAAAAAGAATTACTTTTGATACAATGATCATTGGAACTCTTTATACCAGCCTAAGGCAATCACAATTGGTCTTTTGAAGGAGTTCGAAAGAATGACATGCTCAGACTAGAATGGATGATGTGGACTACCTTGTTGAAGACAACACAATGGATGATTTTTGCTTATCATCTGAAATGGATGGGACCCATGGTAGGACCACTTCTGAAGATGATCCTGAACAACAATTGCTGAGAAGGGCAGCCCATGGGAGATTGACACAAGGCAGTGCAAGCTTGGAACAAAATGCAAATGTCGGGAATGTTCCAACCATCATATCTGCCTGAGATTCAGATCTGGATAGAAACAGGATACTTCAGACTCACATGTCTGAAAAGAAGAGTTTCAACACAAGTCAACGAGATAACGTTGCGAGACTCTCGGGAGATGAACTACGATAGCAAGCTCCAAAACATGAGCAGGTTTTGCTACACACCTGTGAACACACTGTCCTAGACAAGCGTGACCACGTGGCAGTCTTATAATAAAACACTATCGAGTTCAGGTGGGGAACCATAATCGAGATATTGAGGTCCTTGCATAAGGCATGGTCTTAAGAAGGAACTTCCTTTCCTTGAACAAATCAATCAGTGGCTTGGTGTGCTAGGGGATACATATGAAATGAAGATGATCAGTCTATCAGACCATAGAATACTTCGCACATGCATGACTAACTTGGGATGATTCCAGAGGAAGCAAAACAAAATTTCTCGAATTCACGGCGGCAACTTACATCAAATGCACGTGAATCAAAGGAAGTCACTTCTTTCATCCAAACATATACTTCATGAATGGGGCATGAAGAAAATGCTTACACAAGTTTCCAACACTAGCTGGATGTTCAACACAATTCATGGAGGAGACAAAATGCTGCTGATGGGCTCAACAGCAACTCATCGGAATTTCCATATCACTGGACTTCCACCATTATGTGAACATTGTGATAGTATTGGTCAGACCAAAGGATGTAATGGTGTATGCTCGAGGATTCAACCACGAGTAAGACAACATTACGAATATCGTTGGTACTGATTTGATTTCAGGATAGCACACACTCAAATCAAAGTTTTGACAAGACAACAGATCCAACAACCAATCACGAGGAACAATCGATGAAGATATCATCTTTCTTCAACTAACACACAAACACAAGGATATCCCTTTGGAACGAACTAAGTTGGGCTAGCTTTTATCTTCCAAGTCTCCAAGTTGTTGTTTAGCTTAACCAACTAGCTCAGGGGTATCCAACACGGATTCTTGCAGAAAGAGTGTTTTATTGGTAAACCAACTTGATCACGAACTCACCATATCGGTCAGGTGATGACCTGGTGATACTTCCGAGAAGATATTCAGAAAATTACGAACCACTGATATGTTAATAAGCTCGGGAACAATCTTGACTTTCAGAGCAAGAAGATAGGATCAAAAGAGCTAGGATTAATAATCCTAACTCGTTGACCGAAGTGTGCACCAGAAATATGGAATAGGTAGCACGATCAATCTTAGGATGATGATTTAATAACCAACACGCTAAGAATGAGAATATTGTCCATTAACTACCAGGCAACACGGCTGCTAGGAGTATAGATTTCACACATCACGATTCATTAGTCGACATTCCGATTGCGACAACACGACACCGAGGAATGAATAATGATGGCGGGAAGTATCACTACGTCAAGAATTCATAAGAGGTGGTGCAATTCTCATGACATTCTTGACATAAAGATGGTAACACTCCAAGGTAGAACTGGGCAAAAGCTGGATTGGCATTTTGATCTATGAAATACAACTACTTTGACCAGTCCAAGAAGTGGGTGAGGTGCTAGAGTTTGCTTCTCCTAGTCATTCTAAACTAGAATGGCTTGACGGACCACAAGAATAATAGGCATCGATGAACACGAATGCACAACTATTCCTGACTATCAATTGATAGACTAGGGTCATAATACAACTGAAGAGGGTTAACTCAAGGAACATATAACTTTCTGAGTTGTGGATGCATAGATTAGTATGTCGAACCAAGTTCAACATGTTTCTTCCGGATAACCCATGCAGAGAAGTAGGACTGGCAGAGTCACAATTATGAATGGAGAACTCCTCAAGAGTACTCTGATTGTGATCCTTTGGTTCAAATAACTTCTGCCTTAATGGTTCATGGTATTTGGAAGAAGGAAATTCCACAGACCTCGAGGACTGTCGCAAGGTTTCTAATATCCTAAAGGAATGAGCAACACTATCTGCACGAATTAAGTAGAGTGAATCTTGGGTTCAAGAACCCAGGAAAGAATACCTACTAACTAATAACATCACGAGATGCTTTCGAGAATGGTGGCCAGAATCATCACACCGGGAACACAAAACATGGCTACATTACTAGGTGACTCCCTAAAACACCTAGGGTCATAATAATAGCTCCAACATATATGTCAAGGCAATAAATTACCTCAACGCACTGGATAGTGAGCTTATTTTGACCATAAAGGACATCGGGAAAAGAAAGAAAGGATTTGCAAATGCATCAGACTATTTAGAGACCTGGGATGACTCGGACAGCATAACGGTTGTAAATGCTCAGAAAAATTTGAGACATTCACAAGGATTTGCATAGTCACTTAACAACATCATATCAAGGTTCCGAGATCAATTGTCAACATACGGAAGTAGTAGAAACCGAATTGAGGCATGGAACCAGCAATCCTACAAGTCTACGGATTAGTAACACGTGATCCTGATAGAAAGATGAGAAGCCTAATTCTTAATCCCCATAGAAAGGAAGAGGATGACTCAGATCAGAAGGGCATAAGGTAAAGGAGTAAAAAGAGCCTTACGTTCCCTTCCCCAATCAATTCCCTTACATAACTAAGGCATTTCTAGACACAACTTCGACCAGTTTGGCTTGGTAATCCTACAGACAGTCAGGCTCTGATACCAACGCTGTCAGGACCCCGATCCTAGGTCACACCGATCTAGCATGTAACATTTCATATCACTTTGCGGTCTCACGCACGGTTTTCCCACGGGTGCCACCTTACCTGGCCCGAGACCGTTTGTGCCTTTTGGCTCACGTATATGATAGTGTCGCTAGCATCCATATGACAGAGAACCCGGGCTGACATGACTAGTCATGAACCCAAAGTGGCACTAACTTACGGGGACAGGCATACATGAAACAACATCGAACATGTCGGTCATCAGCGTGTGAATCCGGGCTGTAGCAACTGCGCTAACAGGACTCCGGGAAACCGGGCTGTAGCAGGCTAGTAGGACTCCGGAAGTCACCGCGTGACATTTCCCCGAAGGGACAGACACAGGAACGAAGTGAATCACATGCCGGCCAGTCTAAGTGTTCCAGAGCAGTAGTACTGGGCTAGCAGGACTCCGGTAAACCGGGTTGTAGCGGACTACCAAGGCTCAGTGGAAGCACGAGACTACATTTCCCCATAAGAGAGGCTACCAAGGATAAACAACCAGGGTGTCGGATCCCACACATACCAAGCATTTCAATCATACACACAATATGCTCGATATGTGCAAATACAACATGGCATCACAACCGGACTCTATGACTCGGAGTATTTATTCATTAGGCTCCGAGGAGCCAAGTTACAAACATGGGTCTCATGACCCAACATACAGAGCATACAAGCAACAAGCACATGCGGAAGCTTAACTTGTCTGAGTACATACATCTACAAATGAAGAAGGCTGAGAAGCCTGACTATCTACCAGATCCTGCCGAGGGCACAAGATCGTAGCTGAGGTATCAAGCTAAACGTCGAAGTCCACACAGAACTACAAGCAAGACTGACGTCTCTTTGCAAAACATAAATTAAGCAAACGTGAGTACAAATGTACCCAGCAAGACTTACATCAGAACTAACTACATATGCATCAGTATCAACAAGGGGGGTGGTGGAGTTTAACTGCAGCAAGCCAGCTTTGACTCGGTGGCTATCTTAAACTACGACTGCAAGTAACTCTTTTGAGGTGGCACACACGAGTCCACATATTCACCAATCAATACACCACTATGGATCCGCTCCCGTCTACCTACGAGAACGCCACCCATAGCACTCACGCTTATCTTGCGCATTTTAGAGTATCCACTTCAAGTTATCTATGAACTGTTATAGGCAACCCAGAAGTCCTTTACCGTGGACACGGCTATTCGAATAGATCATTTATAACCCTGCAGGGGTGTACTTCTTCACATATGCTCTCGCCACTTACCACCATGTACACGTCGTGTATCTCGGCAACCTTCAAGAGAAAGCCTGGCGAGGGAGTCGGCCACGACCTGACTAACCATACAAGTCTCTAGTCCAGGTTTATCGCCTATTCGGGTTCCATCCGCGAGGAGATCCGGCCGGAGTTTCGCTCACAGCCCCAAACGATGTGTGCAGGGTTCCCGAGACACCAAATGGGCGCTTGGTGCACCATGCCACGGTGTATCTACCACATCATATCCCACCCCTAGGGTCAGCGCTACGCACGACCGCCAACACATATCCTATAAACACCAAAAACTAGTTGCAACTCCTGGACAGAGGACTAGGGCAGTTAATAAGTCGAGAGGGTCAATTAAGGATCCCAATGAGTGGTAGTAGCTGTTCATGGATCACAAACACAGAACTCAGTTCCTAAGAACGGTTTCAATGAGACAACCCACTATGTACTCCTACATGGCCTCTCACCGCTACCTTTACCAAATCGTGTTCACACACTTAGCTCAAACACAGTAGGACATGTTCATCACCATTCCAATTCATCCCCGATGAATCAGACCTGACTCAACTATAAGCAGTAGCAGGCATGACAAACAAGCATGAATGAGTAGGCACATGAGGGCTCAAACAACTCCTACTCATGCTAGTGGATTTCATCTATTTACTGTGGCAATGACAGGTCATGCAGAGGAAAAGGGGTTCAACTACCGCAGCATGTAACAGTTGAATCGTTGTTGTCCTAATGCGCTAAAAGAGAGCAGGAGCAAGAGAGTGGGATTGTATCGGAATGAACAAGGGGTTTTGCTTGCCTGGCACTTCTGAAGATGATATATCTCTTCATCGGTGTCATCGAACTCATTGTCGGAACATACGTCTACCAAGGGGGAACAACCACCGGCAAACACAGAAAGAACACAATCAATGCAATGCATAATATGATGCATGATCATGACATGTCGATATGCTGTGATCTGAGCTAATGCAGCTAAGAACAGAAGGGTCTGAGTTGAATTGAACCAAAGGTTCAAATTCAAATTCAAACTAAGAACTTATAAAGTGCATTATCATGTTTTGATCTAAACAGCAATGCTAATTTGTTTAAACATGCGTGGAAATGCTACATATGGATAGATTGGATTCTTCTGATCATTTTTCATATATAACTTATCTTATTTGGAGTTATAGATAATTTTCTATGATTTTTAGAAGTTTAGGACTTTTTCTGAAATTCCTGAATTAGATTTAATCCAGAAATGGCTTATTGCGTCAGCACTGCGTCATGCCTGCGTCAGCAAGTCAACAGCGCTGACCAGGGTCAAACCTGACGTGTGGAGTCCACACGTCAGTGACACAGGACTAATCCCGGTCAAATCCAGCACTGATTGGGGTTTGACCAGTGGTTGGGCCCACTGTCAGTGCCTATCAGGGGGTGCTTAGTTGGCGGCGGTTAGCACTAATGATGTCCACGTCGGCATGCCGGAGTTTGGCCGGCGACGACCATCGAACGCGGCGGAGGCGCGCCGGAATCGCGCTACGGTTGTCGGCTGAGCATGCGGCTTGGTCCTACGGCGAGCTGGAAGTGTGCCGCATCCAGTGGTGCAGGCGGTTGGGTGCGGGGAGGCCGGAAACGACGGTGAGGAGCTCGGCCACGGCGGCCGGAGCTCGGGTGCGCGTGGGGTTAGCGTTGCATGGTGCAAGCGGGCAAGGGGAGGCGCTAGCAAGGCTCAGCGCGGGGCAGCAAGCTCCGTGGACATGCGTCTGGGACCAAATGGTCACCGGGGTGTTGCCGCCGACGAGCTTGGGCAGCGGCGCGGTTCGGTCGACAAGGGGGCGACGGATGTGGGGCGTAAACGAGCTCGGGCGGCGGCGCGGTTCGTTCGACAAGGGGACGACGGATGTGGGGCGTAAACGAGCTCGGGAAGAGGGGGAACATACGCAGAATCTCACAGCGGAGACGACGGGATGGTCAGCGGGCTCGGGGACAAGTCGGAGACGACGAACGGGCGTCGGCGATCTCGGCGACCGAGAGGTTGAAGGCGACGACATTGATGGCGAAGCAGAGCTCCCGGCGATGTTGGGATCGACGAGGAGGACGAAGGCGACGAGGCGGATCCCTGGGACACATCGGGGAGGCGAGAGGGAGGCGGTGGTTGCGGTTATGGCTAACGGCGGTGACGGGCTCCGTTCGGAAGCGAGCAGAGAAGGGGGATGGGGTCCAGAGAGAGAGGGGAGAGACGCAGGGGTCGAAGGAGGTGCATGGCGACGCGAGGGAAGGTCCAGGGTGACGGGAGGATAGCCAGGCAGGGTGGAGGTGGCGCGCGGTGGCCGCGCGCGCGTCGGGCACGCGCTGTGCATCCGACTGGCGGGAGGAAGAAGACCTCCATGCCCCTGGTTGGCTGGGCCGGCTAGACGGGCTGCCAGGTGGGCTGCGCCAGGTAGGCGGCCAGGTAAGTCGTCTGCTCTTTTTTTTAATTTTCTTCTACTTTGTTTTATTTAATTGCCATTGAATTCAAATTCAAACAAAATTGAAAACAGTGCCAAAACTCCCCTGGATAATTTATGTCACTTAAAGGTCTACTCCACATATACATAGAATATCACAGGGCATTTGAAAAAATATTCATTATATATTATGAATATAACTCCAAATTCAAATAGAATATTGATTTAGAATCAGACCCCAGATAATTCCTTAGAAATGTTCCACACTTTTTGTTTGATTTATAACTCTTGCCAAAATTGTCAGAACTATTTCTAGGGCATTTTGGATTCATTGATTGAAATTTTAGGGTTCTTGCCCCTTTATTAAAATGATTTATGAGGCTTTCACTTGTCCCCATTTCAAATTCATTGAAATTTAAACATGATGCACACATGACTAGCTAGTCTAGGTCATACCAGAACTAGGGATGTGACAATCGGTTTAAAATGTTTTGTATATGAAAAATGCTTAGAATTATGTCTAGATTAATAATATGCCACTTTCATGCATGTTAAAAGTGTTTAAAATAATGTTGGCATATAATTTACCTCTTGCCATGCTAAAATGGTCTATTTCATAACTAAATAACCGTAACTCCAATTTTAATAAGCTTTATATGTAAATGGGGTAGAAATATGCCTAGTTTAACATGGGGCAATCACTTTGCATGTTTAATAACTCTAAAATATGGTTTAGGGCAGAACAGTACCAAACCTAAAATATGCACATGAGGATTTTCCGGAATTGTTATTTGTTGTTTCCGGCCTCATTTAAACTTGACTAGGTAGTTAGTTTACGTATGCTTCACCTCTCGCCATTCTAACCAACATTTAATATTGTTGAGTACATAAACGGGAGAGAACTAAATAAGTCACGTGGTGTTTCGTCAATATGCAACAGAGTTGCATATTGAGCTCCACTTAATTTGTAGGATTGTTTTGTGCATTCTGCCATGCCATGCCTCTTTAAACCGGACATGCATCATACTTGGTTGTGCATCATGCCATGCTTATGTGATGGTTGTTTACCATGTTGTTTGCTGCTTTCCGGTGTTGCTTCTTCGGGTTGGTTCTGATAACATCGCATTTGTGAGGATTCGTTCGACTACTCCCGGTTGTCTTCTTCATGGACTCGTTCTTCTTCCTTGCGGTATCTCAGGCAAGATGACCATACCCTCGAAATCACTTCTATCTTTGCTTGCTAGTTGTTCGCTCTAATGCTATGCCATGATACCTACCACTTGCTATATCATGCCTCCCATATTGCCATGTCAAGCCTCTAACCCACCTTTCCTAGCAAACCGTTGTTTGGCTATGTTACCGCTTTTGCTCAGCCCCTATTATAGCGTTGTTAGTTGCAGGTGAAGTTGAAGTTGGTTCCATGTTGGAACATGGATATGTTGGGATATCACAATATCTCTTATTTAATTAATGCATCTATATACATGGTAAAGGGTGGAAGGCTCGGCCTTATGCCTGGTGTTTTGTTCCACTCTCGCCGCCCTAGTTTTCCGTCATACCGGTGTTATGTTCCTTGATTTTTCGTTCCTTACGCGGTTGGGGGAATGGGACCCCCTTGACAGTTCGCTTTGAATAAAACTCCTCCAGCAAGGCCCAACCTTGGTTTTACCATTTGCCACCTAAGCCTTTTGCCCCCGGGTTTCCAGAGCCCGAGGGTCATCTTTATTTTAAACCCCCAGGTCAGTGCTCCTCTGAGTGTTGGTCCAACCTGTCAGCCGCAGGTGGCCACCAGTGGCAACTCTGGGTTGGCCTACGGGAAGTTTGGACAATCCGGTGTGCCCTGAGAACGAGATATGTGCAGCTCCTATCGGGATTTGTCGGCACATTCGGGTGGCTTTGCTGGTCTTGTTTTACCATTGTCGAAATGTCTTGTAACCGGGATTCCGAGTCTGATCGGGTCTTCCTGGGAGAAGGATTATCCTTCGCTGACCGTGAGAGCTTGTGATGGGCTAAGTTGGGACACCCCTGCAGGGTTTTGAACTTTCGAAAGCCATGCCCGTGGTTATGGGCAGATGGGAATTTGTTAGTATCCGCTTGTAGAGAAGTTGACACTTAACTTAATTAAAATGCATCAACCGCGTGTGTAGCCATGATGGTCTCTTTTCGGCGGAGTCCGGGAAGAGAACACGGTTCTTGTGTTATGCTTGAATGTAAGTAGTTTCAGGATCACTTCTTGATCACTTCTAGTTCACGACCATTGCGTTGCTTCTCTTATCGGTCTTATTTGTGTATGTTAGCCACCTTATCTGTTTAGTGCTTGCCGCAGCTCCACCTCATTACCCCCTTTCCTACCCATAAGCTTAAATAGTATTGATCTCGCGGGTGTGAGATTGTGTTGGGTTTCGTAGTAATTTCAAAAAATTTCCTACGCACACGCAAGATCATGTGATGCATAGAAACGAGGGGGAGAGTGTTGTCTACGTACCCAACGCAGACCGACTGCGGAAGCGCTGACACGACGTAGAGGAAGTAGTCGTACGTCTTCACGATCCAACCGATCAAGCACCGAAACTACGGCACCTCCGAGTTCGAGCACACGTTCAGCTCGATGACGATCCCCGGACTCCGATCCAGCAAAGTGTCGGGGACGAGTTCCGTCAGCACGACGGCGTGGTGACGATCTTGATGTACTATAGCAGCAGGGCTTCGCCTAAACTCCACTACAGTATTATCGAGGAATATGGTGGCAGGGGGCACCGCACACGGCTAAGGAATAGATCACGTGGATCAACTTGTGTGTTTCTGGGGTGCCTCTGCCTCAGTATATAAAGGAGCCAAGGGGGAGGGGGCGCCGGCCTAGGAGGAGGGCGCAGGAGGAGTCCTACTCCTTCCGGGAGTAGGACTCCCCCCCAATCCTAGTTGGACTAGGATTCCCCGAGGGGGAAAGAGGGAGAGGGGGGCCGGCCACCTTCTCCTAGTCCTAATAGGACTAGGGGAGGGGGGAGGTGCGCAGCCACCTTGGGCTGCCCCTTTCTCCTTTCCACTAAAGCCCATTAAGGCCCATATGGCTCCCGGGGGGTTCCGGTAACCTCCCGGTACTCCGGTAAAATCCCGATTTCACCCGGAACACTTCCGATATCCAAACATAGGCTTCCAATATATCAATCTTTACGTCTCGACCATTTCGAGACTCCTCGTCATGTCCATGATCACATCCGGGACTCCGAACAACCTTCGGTACATCAAAATGCATAAACTCATAATATAACTGTCATCGTAACCTTAAGCGTGCGGACCCTACGGGTTCGAGAACAATGTAGACATGACCGAGACACGTCTCCGGTCAATAACCAATAGCGGGACCTGGATGCCCATATTGGCTCCTACATATTCTACGAAGATCTTTATCGGTCAGACCGCATAACAACATACGTTGTTCCCTTTGTCATCGGTATGTTACTTGCCCGAGATTCGATCGTCGGTATCCAATACCTAGTTCAATCTCGTTACTGGCAAGTCTCTTTACTCGTTCCGTAATACATCATCTCACAACTAACATCTTAGTTACAATGCTTGCAAGGCTTATGTGATGTGTATTACCGAGAGGGCCCCAGAGATACCTCTCCGACAATCGGAGTGACAAAACCTAATCTCGAAATACGCCAACCCAACATGTACCATTGGAGACACCTGTAGTACTCCTTTATAATCACCCAGTTACGTTGTGACGTTTGGTAGTACCCAAAGTGTTCCTCCGGTAAACGGGAGTTGCATAATCTCATAGTTATAGGAACATGTATAAGTCATGAAGAAAGCAATAGCAACATACTAAACGATCGGGTGCTAAGCTAATGGAATGGGTCATGTCAATCAGATCATTCAACTAATGATGTGACCTCGTTAATCAAATAACAACTCATTGTTCATGGTTAGGAAACATAACCATCTTTGATTAACGAGCTAGTCAAGTAGAGGCATACTAGTGACACTTTGTTTGTCTATGTATTCACACATGTATTTTGTTTCCGGTTAATACAATTCTAGCATGAATAATAAACATTTATCATGATTATAAGGAAATAAATAATAACTTTATTATTGCCTCTAGGGCATATTTCCTTCAGTCTCCCACTTGCACTAGAGTCAATAATCTAGATTACACTGTAATGATTCTAACACCCATGGAGCCTTGGTGCTGATCATGTTTTGCTCGTGGAAGAGGCTTAGTCAACGGGTCTGCAACATTCAGATCCGTATGTATCTTGCAAATCTCTATGTCTCCCACCTGGACTAGATCCCAGATGGAATTGAAGCGTCTCTTGATGTGTTTGGTCCTTTTGTGAAATCTGGATTCCTTTGCCAAGGCAATTACACCAGTATTGTCACAAAAGATTTTCATTGGTCCCGATGTACTAGGTATGACACCTAGATCGGATATGAACTCCTTCATCCAGACTCCTTCATTTGCTGCTTCTGAAGCAGCTATGTACTCCGCTTCACATGTAGATCCCGCTACGATGCTTTGTTTAGAACTGCACCAACTGACAGCTCCACCGTTTAATGTAAACACGTATCCGGTTTGCGATTTAGAATCGTCCGGATCAGTGTCAAAGCTTGCATCAACGTAACCTTTTACGGTGAGCTCTTTGTCACCTCCATATACGAGAAACATATCCTTAGTCCTTTTCAGGTATTTCAGGATGTTCTTGACCGCTGTCCAGTGATCCACTCCTGGATTACTTTGGTACCTCCCTGCTAAACTTATAGCAAGGCACACATCAGGTCTGGTACACAGCATTGCATACATGATAGAGCCTATGGCTGAAGCATAGGGAACATCTTTCATTTTCTCTCTATCTTCTGCAGTGGTCGGGCATTGAGTCTGACTCAACTTCACACCTTGTAACACAGGCAAGAACCCTTTCTTTGCTTGATCCATTTTGAAATTTTTCAAAATCTTGTCAAGGTATGTGCTTTGTGAAAGTCCAATTAAGCGTCTTGATCTATCTCTATAGATCTTAATGCCTAATATGTAAGCAGCTTCACCGAGGTCTTTCATTGAAAAACTCTTATTCAAGTATCCCTTTATGCTATCCAGAAATTCTATATCATTTCCAATCAGCAATATGTCATCCACATATAATATCAGAAATGCTACAGAGCTCCCACTCACTTTCTTGTAAATACAGGCTTCTCCGAAAGTCTATATAAAACCAAATGCTTTGATCACACTATCAAAGCATTTATTCCAACTCCGAGAGGCTTGCACCAGTCCATAAATGGATCGCTGGAGCTTGCACACTTTGTTAGCCCCCTTTGGATCGACAAAACCTTCCGGTTGTATCATATACAACTCTTCTTCCAAAAATCCATTCAGGAATGCAGTTTTGACATCCATCTGCCAAATTTCATAATCATAAAATGCGGCAATTGCTAACATGATTCGAACAGACTTAAGCATCGCTACGGGTGAGAAGGTCTCATCGTAGTCAACCCCTTGAACTTGTCGAAAACCTTCCGCGACAAGTCGAGCTTTGTAGACAGTAACATTACCATCAGCGTCAGTCTTCTTCTTGAAGATCCATTTATTCTCAATTGCTTGCCTATCATCGGGCAAGTCAACCAAAGTCCATACTTTGTTCTCATACATGGATCCCATCTCACATTTCATGGCTTCAAGCCACTGTGCGGAATCTGGGCTCACCATCGCCTCTTCATAGTTCGTAGGTTCATCATGATCTAGTAGCATGACTTCCAGAACAGGATTACCGTACCACACTAGTGCGGATCTTACTCTGGTTGATCTACGAGGTTCAGTAGTATCTTGATCTGAAGTTTCATGATCATTATCATTAGCTTCCTCACTAACTGGTGTAGGTGTCACTGAAACAGTTTTCTGTGATGTACTACTTTCCAGTAAGGGAGCAGGTACAGTTACCTCGTCAAGTTCTACTTTCCTCCCACTCACTTCTTTCGAGAGAAACTCCTTCTCTAGAAAGGATCCATTCTTAGCAACGAATGTCTTGCCTTCGGATCTGTGATAGAAGGTGTACCCAACAGTCTCCTTTGGGTATCCTATGAAGACACATTTCTCTGATTTGGGTTCGAGCTTATCAGGTTGAAGCTTTTTCACATAAGCATCGCAGCCCCAAACTTTAAGAAACGACAACTTTGGTTTCTTGCCAAACCACAGTTCATAAGGCGTCGTCTCAACGGATTTTGATGGTGCCCTATTTAACGTGAATGCGGCCGTCTCTAAAACATAACCCCAAAATGATAGCGGTAAATCTGTAAGAGTCATCATAGATCGCACCATATCTAGTAAAGTACGATTACGACATTTGGACACACCATTACGCTGTGGTGTTCCGGGTGGCGTGAGTTGCGAAAATATTCCACAATTTTTCAAATGTACACCAAACTCGTAACTCAAATATTCTCCTCCACGATCAGATCGTAGAAACTTTATTTTCTTGTTACGATGATTTTCAACTTCACTCTGAAATTCTTTAAACTTTTCAAATGTTTCAGATTTATGTTTCATTAAGTAGATATACCCATATCTGCTTAAATCATCTGTGAAGGTGAGAAAATAACGATATCCGCCATGAGCCTCAATATTCATCAGACCACATACATCGGTATGTATGATTTCCAACAAATCTGTTGCTCTCTCCATAGTACCGGAGAATGGTGTTTTAGTCATCTTGCCCATGAGGCACAGTTCGCAAGTACCAAGTGATTCATAATCAAGTGGTTCCAAAAGTCCGTCAGTATGGAGTTTCTTCATGCGCTTTACACCGATATGACCTAAACGACAATGCCACAAATAAGTTGCACTTTCATTATCAACTCTGCATCTTTTGGCTTCAACATTATGAATATGTGTATTACTACTATCGAGATTCAATAAGAATAGACCACTCTTCAAGGGTGCATGACCATAAAAGATATTACTCATATAAATAGAACAACCATTATTCTCTGATTTAAATGAATAACCATCTCGCATTAAACAAGATCCAGATATAATGTTCATGCTCAACGCTGGCACCAAATAACAATTATTTAGGTCTAATATTAATCCCGAAGGTAGATGTAGAGGTAGCGTGCCGACCGCGATCACATCGACTTTGGAACCGTTTCCCACGCGCATCGTCACCTCGTCCTTTGCCAGTGCCCGCTTATTCCGTAGTCCCTGTTTCGAGTTGCAAATATTAGCAACAGAACCAGTATCAAATACCCAGGTGCTACTGCGAGCTCTAGTAAGGTACACATCAATAACATGTATATCACATATACCTTTGTTCACCTTGCCATCCTTCTTATCCGCCAAATACTTGGGGCAGTTCCGCTTCCAGTGACCAGTCTGCTTGCAGTAGAAGCACTCAGTTTCAGGCTTAGGTCCAGACTTGGGTTTCTTCTCTTGAGCAGCAACTTGCTTGCCGTTCTTCTTGAAGTTCCCCTTCTTCTTCCCTTTGCCCTTTTTCTTGAAACTAGTGGTATTGTTAACCATCAACACTTGATGCTCCTTCTTGATTTCTACCTCCGCAGCTTTCAGCATTGCGAAGAGCTCGGGAATAGTCTTGTTCATCCCTTGCATATTATAGTTCATCACGAAGCTTTTGTAGCTTGGTGGCAGTGATTGGAGAATTCTGTCAATGACGCAATCATCCGGAAGATTAACTCCCAATTGAATCAAGTGATTATTATACCCAGACATTTTGAGTATATGCTCACTGACAGAACTGTTCTCCTCCATCTTGCAGCTATAGAACTTATTGGAGACTTCATATCTCTCAATCCGGGCATTTGCTTGAAATATTAACTTCAACTCCTGGAACATCTCATATGCTCCATGACGTTCAAAACGTCGTTGAAGTCCCGATTCTAAGCCGTAAAGCATGGCACACTGAACTATCGAGTAGTCATCAGCTTTGCTCTGCCAGACGTTTCATAACATCTGGTGTTGCTCCAGCAGCAGGCCTGGCACCCAGCGGTGCTTCCAGGACGTAATTCTTCTGAGCAGCAATGAGGATAATCCTCAAGTTACGGACCCAGTCCGTGTAATTGCTACCATCATCTTTCAACTTTGCTTTCTCAAGGAACGCATTAAAATTCAACGGAACAACAGCACGAGCCATCTATCTACAATCAACATAAACAAGCAAGATACTATCAGGTACTAAGTTCATGATAAGTTTAAGTTCAATTAATCAAATTACTTAAGAACTCCCACTTAGATAGACATCCCTCTAATCTTCTAAGTGATTACGTGATCCAAATCAACTAAACCATAACCGATCATCACGTGAGATGGAGTAGTTTTCAATGGTGAACATCGTTATGTTGATCATATCTACTGTATGATTCACGCTCGACCTTTCGGTCTCCGTGTTCCGAGGCCATATCTCCATATGCTAGGCTCGTCAAGTTTAACCTGAGTATTCTGCGTGTGCAAAACTGGCTTGCACCCGTTGTAGATGGACGTAGAGCTTATCACACCCGATCATCACGTGGTGTCTGGGCACGACGAACTTTGGCAACGGTGCATACTCAGGGAGAACACTTCTTGATAATTTAGTGAGAGATCATCTTATAATGCTACCGTCAATCAAAGCAAGATAAGATGCATAAAAAGATAAACATCACATGCAATCAATATAAGTGATATGATATGGTCATCATCATCTTGTGCTTGTGATCTCCATCTCCGAAGCACCGTCATGATCACCATCGTCACCGGCGCGATACCTTGATCTCCATCGTAGCATCGTTGTCGTCTCGCCAATCTTATGCTTCCACGACTATCACTACCGTTTAGTAATAAAGTAAAGCATTACATCACGATTGCATTGCATACAATAAAGCGACAACCATATGGCTCCTGCCAGTTGCCGATAACTCGGTTACAAAACATGATCATCTCATACAATAAAATTCAGCATCATGCCTTGACCATATCACATCACAACATGCCCTGCAAAAACAAGTTAGACGTCCTCTACTTTGTTGTTGCAAGTTTTACGTGGCTGCTACGGGCTTAAGCAAGAACCAATCTCACCTACGCATCAAAAACCACAACGATAGTATGTCAAATAGACTCTGTTTTAACCTTCGCAAGGACTGGGCGTAGCCATACTTGGTTCAACTAAAGTTGGAGAGACAGTCGCCCGCAAGCCACCTGTGCGCAAAGCACGTCGGGGGAACCGGTCTCGCGTAAGCGTACGCGTAAGGTTGGTCCGGGTCGTCTCGGTCAACAATGCCGCCGAACCAAAGTATGACATGCTGGTAGGCAGTATGACTTATATCGCCCACAACTCACTTGTGTTCTACTCGTGCATATAACATCAACATAAATAACCTAGGCTCGGATACCACTGTTGGGTTTCGTAGTAATTTCAAAAAATTTCCTACGCACACGCAAGATCATGTGATGCATAGCAACGAGGGGGAGAGTGTTGTCTACGTACCCAATGCAGACCGACTGCGGAAGCGCTGACACGACGTAGAGGAAGTAGTCGTACGTCTTCACGATCCAACCGATCAAGCACCGAAACTACGGCACCTCCGAGTTCGAGCACACGTTCAGCTCGATGACGATCCCCGGACTCCGATCCAGCAAAGTGTCGGGGAAGAGTTCCGTCAGCACAACGGCGTGGTGACGATCTTGATGTACTACAGCAGCAGGGCTTCGCCTAAACTCCGCTACAGTATTATCGAGGAATATGGTGGCAGGGGGCACCGCACACGGCTAAGGAATAGATCACGTGGATCAACTTGTGTGTTTCTGGGGTGCCTCTGCCTCAGTATATAAAGGAGCCAAGGGGGAGGGGGGCGCCGGCCTAGGAGGAGGGCGCAGGAGGAGTCCTACTCCTTCCGGGAGTAGGACTCCCCCCCCCAATCCTAGTTGGACTAGGATTCCCCGAGGGGGAAAGAGGGAGGAGGGGGCCGGCCACCTCTCCTAGTCCTAATAGGACTAGGGGAAGGGGGGGCGCGCAGCCCATCTAGGACAGCCCCTTCTCTTTTCCACTAAGGCCCACTATGGCCCATATAGCTCCCGGGGGGTTCCGGTAACCTCCCGGTACTTCCGGTAAAATCCCGATTTCACCCGGAACACTTCCGATATCCAAACATAGGCTTCCAATATATCAATCTTTACGTCTCGACCATTTCGAGACTCCTCGTCATGTCCGTGATCACATCCGGGACTCCGAACAACCTTCGGTACATCAAAATGCATAAACTCATAATATAACTGTCATCGTAACCTTAAGCGTGCGGACCCTACGGGTTCGAGAACAATGTAGACATGACCGAGACACGTCTCCGGTCAATAACCAATAGCGGGACCTGGATGCCCATATTGGCTCCTACATATTCTACGAAGATCTTTATCGGTCAGACCGCATAACAACATACGTTGTTCCCTTTGTCATCGGTATGTTACTTGCCCGAGATTCGATCGTCGGTATCCAATACCTAGTTCAATCTCGTTACCGGCAAGTCTCTTTACTCGTTCCGTAATACATCATCTCACAACTAACATCTTAGTTACAATGCTTGCAAGGCTTATGTGATGTGCATTACCGAGAGGGCCCAGAGATACCTCTCCGATGATCGGAGTGACAAATCCCTAATCTCGAAATACGCCAACCCAACATGTACCATTGGAGACACCTGTAGTACTCCTTTATAATCACCCAGTTACGTTGTGACGTTTGGTAGTACCCAAAGTGTTCCTCCGGTAAACGGGAGTTGCATAATCTCATAGTTATAGGAACATGTATAAGTCATGAAGAAAGCAATAGCAACATACTAAACGATCGGGTGCTAAGCTAATGGAATGGGTCATGTCAATCAGATCATTCAACTAATGATGTGACCTCGTTAATCAAATAACAACTCATTGTTCATGGTTAGGAAACATAACCATCTTTGATTAACGAGCTAGTCAAGTAGAGGCATACTAGTGACACTTTGTTTGTCTATGTATTCACACATGTATTTTGTTTCCGGTTAATACAATTCTAGCATGAATAATAAACATTTATCATGATTATAAGGAAATAAATAATAACTTTATTATTGCCTCTAGGGCATATTTCCTTGAGATTGCTGAGTCCTCGTGGCTCACAGATACTTCCAAACAGTTGCAGGTGCTGATGATACCCGTGTAGGTGACGCAACCCAGCTCAGTGGGAGCTCGATGAAGATCTTGATCGTTGTGTTGTTTCGTTTCCTATTGATCAGTAGTGGAGCCCAGTTGGGACGATCGGGGATCTAGCATTAGGCGTGGTCCTCTTTTATTTTGGTTCCGTAGTCGGACCTTGATTGTATTCTGGATGATGTAATGCTATATTTATGTATTGTGTGAAGTGGCGATTGTAAGCCAACTCTTTATCCCTCTCTTATTCAGTACATGGATGTGTAAAGATTACCCCTCTTGCGACATGCCTACTATGCGGTTATGCCTCTAAGTCGTGCTCCGACACGTGGGAGATATAGCCGGATCGTGGGTGTTACACTGGTCTCGATCGTCATGGCTCACGTCACGAGGATCTTGCGAGGCTTGCCTTGGCTTGATCTCTCCGCCCCTCGCGAGCCTGCCTGGCGAGGTCGCTCCTAAGGAGGTCTTGCATCGTCCGCCTCGCGAGGCTTGGCCCCTCGCGAGGGTCTTGAATGGCTTGTTGATGAAGATGGGTCATACAGACCTGCCAGCCCAGCCACGCCATGGGTCGCAGGCAGGCAAGTGTGGGGACCCCCGTTCCCAGAACACCGACACAGATCTTGCTGGTAAATGCAGAACGAGCTTCTGCGATGTCACGCTCTTCATCTAACAGGTCAAGTGCTTCCTGACGTGCTTTTTCATTGTCAGCTTCAACATAAGTTGCCACAGGGGGCGAGTCATGACGGATGTCACTAGGGAGAACTGCATCTGCTCCATAAACCATGAAAAAGGCATATAACCCGTAGACCTATTGGGGGTGGTATTAATTCTCCATAACACGGAAGGTAACTCCTCGACCCAACAACCCGACGTCCTCTGCAAGGAAACCAATAGCCGGGGTTTGATACCTCTCAAAATCTCTTGATTGGCTCTCTCAGGTTGACAATTAGGCTGGGGTGAGCCACTAATGATACATCAAGCCGGATATGCTCACGTTGACAAAAATCTTCCATAGCCCTTTTGGAAAGGTTAGTGCCATTGTCAGTTATAATGCCATGTGGAAAGCCAAAGCGGAAGATCACCTTCTTCATGAATTCAACTGCCGTTGCTACGTCACACTTACTCACTAGCTCTGCCTCTATCCATTTAGTAAACTTGTCAACTGCCACCAAGAGGTCGGTCTTCTTATCCTTGGATCTCTTAAAGGGCCCAACTATATCAAGTCCCCAGACGGGAAATGGCCAAGTAATTGGAATCATCCTTAACTCCTGAGCCGGACCATGAGCTCGACGTGTAAATTTCTGACAACCGTCACACCTTTTGACCATGTCCTAAGCATCAGCATGAGCCGTCAGCCAATAAAAACCGTGACGAAAAGCTTTGGCTACTAGATATTTTGAACCGGCATGATGACCACAATCCCCTTCGTGGATCTCACGTAGAATCTCACAACCTTCTTCAAGAGACACGCAACGCTGAAACGCTCCTATGACACTGCATTGACAATAGTCATTGACTTGGACCACTGGATTATCTGCCTGACCAAAACTTCATCCTCAGGTAACTCGCCCCGGGTCATATACGCCAAATAGGGAACTGTCCAATCCGGGATAACAAGAAGAGCTGCCACCAACTGAGCCTCCGGGTCAGGAATAGCCAAATCCTCCTCTGTGCGTAACATGACCGACGGGTTATGAAGGACATCAAGAAAAACATTGGGCGGCACCGGTTTACGTTGAGAACCCAACCGGCTTAAAGCGTCCGCCGCTTCATTCTTTATCCGGTCCACATGGTCATCCTGATAACCCTTGAAGTGACTAGGAATAACATCCACCTCCCGTCGATAAGCCGCCATGAGTGGATATTTGGAGTCCCAAGTACCTGATATTTGTTGAGCTACCAAATCCGAGTCACCAAAGCACCTAACCCGGCTTAAGTTCATCTCCTTAGCCACTCGAAGATCGTGGAGTAAGGCCTCATATTCAGCTGCGTTGTTAGTGCAAGGAAACATTAAGCGGAGAACATAACAAAATTTATCACCTCGAGGGGAAGCTAGCACAACTCCGGCCCCCAAGCCCACCAATTGCCTGAACCCATCAAAGTGAATAGTCCAATATGTGTTATCCGGCTTTTCCTCCGGTGTCTGCAACTCTGTCCAGTCATTGATGAAATCCACAAGTGCCTCGGACTTGATTGTCGTACGAGGCATATACTTTAACCCGTGAGGTCCAAGCTCAATGGCCCACTTGGCAACCCGACCAGGTGCCTCCCTGTTTTGGATTATATCTCCCAAAGGAGCAGAACTGACCATAGTGATGGGATGACCCTAAAAATACTATTTAAGCTTCCGGCTTGCCATGAAAACTCCGTACACCAGCTTCTGCCAATGTGGGTATCTCTGTTTGGACTCAATGAGAACCTCACTGATATAATAAACCGGCCGTTGAACCGGATATTACTTGCCTGCCTCCTTTTGCTCTACCACAATAGCCACGCTGACAGCCCTGGCATTGGCAGCCACATATAGCAACAATGGCTCTTTATCAATAGGAGCAGCAAGGACAGGTGGCTCGGCTAACTTCTTTTTCAAGTCCTCAAACGCCGCATTAGCAGCATCACTCTAGACAAAATTATCTGTCTTTTTCATCATCTGATATAGAGGGATAGCTTTCTCCCCAACCGGCTGATAAACTGGCTCAACGCTGCAATACGACCCGCCAAACGTTGAACATAATTGATACACGCCGGTTTAGCTAGAGAAGTAATTGCCTTGATCTTTTCCGGGTTAGCCTCAATACCCCTATTAGACACCAAAAAACCCAAGACCTTGCCTGCCGGTACACCAAAGGCACACTTGGCCGGATTAAGAATCATCTTATAAATTCGGAGATTATCAGAAGTTTCCTTCAAATCATCTATCAATGTCTCCACTTTCCTGGACTTCACAACAATATCATCCATGTAAGCATGAACATTGCGTGCAATCTGAGTATGAAGACAATTCTGCACACAGCGCTGATAAGTCGCCTGGGCACTCTTGAGCCCAAAAGGCATAGACACATAGCAGAAGGCTCCAAAGTGAGTTATAAAAGCAGTCTTCTCCCGGTCCTTAACTTCCATGTTGATCTGATGATAACCAGAATAAGCATCCAGAAAACTCAAATGCTCACAACTCCACGTAGCATCAATAATCTGATCAATACGAGGGGCGGCGAAAGGATCATCCGGACAAGCCTTGTTTAAATCTGTGTAGTCCACACACATGCGCCAAGTGACATTCTTCTTAAGTACCAGCACCGGGTTAGCCAACCACTCAGGATGAAACACTTCAATGATAAACCCAGCTGCCAAGTGTCGGGCTACCTCCTCACCAATAGCCTTACACCTTTCTTCATTGAAGTGGCGGAGAAACTTCTTGACCGGTTTAAACTTAGGATCAATGTTGAGAGTGTGCTCAGCGAGTTCCCTCGGTACACTTGGCATGTCAGAAGGCTTCCTTGCAAAGATGTCTCGGTTCTCACGGATGAACTTGATGAGCGCGCTTTCCCATTTCGGACCCAGATTAGCGCTGATGCTAAACTGCTTGGATGAATCGCCAGGAACAAAATCAACTAACTTGGTTTCGTCAGCCGATTTAAACTTCAAAGCCGGATCATGTTCTATAGTTGGATTTTTCAAAGAAGTCATATCGGCCGGATCAACATTGTCCTTATAAAATTTCAACTCCTCTATTGCACAAACCGACTCAGCATAAGCCGCATCACCTTCTTCACACTCCAAAGCTATTTTTCGTCTCCCATGTACCATGATGGTCCCCTTATGACCCGGCATCTTGAGCTGTAGATAAACATAACAGGGTCTTTCCATAAACTTAGCATAAGCCGGTCGTCCAAATAGGACATGATAAGGGCTCTTGATTTTCACCACCTCAAAGGTCAATGTCTCTGATCTAGAGTCATGATTATCTCCAAAAGCAACTTCAAGGGCTATCTTACCAACTGGATACGCCGACTAACCAGGAACCACTCCATGGAAAACAGTGTTTGACGGTTTAAGATTTTTATCCGTCAACCCCATACAACGGAAGGTGTCATAAGAAAGGATATTGATGTTGCTCCCTCCGTCCATGAGTACCTTGGTGAACTTATACCCTCCAACCTGAGGCACGACCACCAAAGCCAGATGACCCGGATTATCAACCCGGGGCGGATGATCCTCTCGACTCCACACAATGGGCTGCTTAGACCAACGCAAGTAACGGGGTACTACCGGTTCAACGGAGTTTACTACCCTTTTATCAAGCTTGTGATCCCGCTTGCACAAACTCATGGTGAAGACGTGATACTGTCCACTATTCAATTGTTTGGGGTTACTCTGATATCCAGAGTGCTGCTGCTGATTCCCCTGATTAGACTGTTGATGGTAACCGCCCTGATTGCCTTGACTGCATTGATGACCTTTATGACCTTGATGATCTTGATGACCGTGGAAACCAGAGCCTGAACCGCCACCACCGTAACCCGGACCCTGTGAACCGGATCCTGGACCGCCTTCTAGTCCATGGTTGCTTTGAGAAAGATTTGAATTCTTGAATTCCTTCATGATGTAACGATCTTTTGAAAGATTGGTACACGGTCTTTGACGTGTACCATGCTTTAGGCAGGGCTGATTCAACATATGCTCAAGATTAACGCCTGATCCTCCGATCTGCGAGGGTGGTCTGCCCTTACGTCCCTGGCCATTATTATGTGCACTAGTATTTGCCACAAAGTCCAGGTTATTATCAGCCTTGCGCTTACCATTACCTCCTTGATTCGCCGCCGGGTTATGTTGCTACCCTTTGGTGCTACTGCTCTTCTCTCCCTTTCCCGACTTGTCATCATCAGACTCATGGTCTTTGGTACTATTAGAGTCATCGTACTTAACCAGAGCAGCCATGAGCGTCCCCATGTCATTGCAGTGACGTTTGAGCCGCCCTAATTTCTGCTCGAGGGGCGTAAAGGGGCAATTTTTCTCCAACGTCAAGACTGCTGAATCGACATTGATCCGGCATGACGAGTCCAGTATCGTTGAAACCCGGCGCACCCAATGGGTTGTTGATTCACCTTCTTCCTGGACACAGGAGGCCAAATCCACAATTGACATGGGCTGCTTGCACGTGTCCTTGAAATTCTGGATACACCGAGCTTTCAGCTCAATCCATGACCCAACGGAGTTAGCCGGTAATCCCTTCAACCAAGTATGAGCCATTCCTTCTAACATCATGTTGAAATACTTAGCACACGCGGCCTCATCAACATCCAACAGTTCCATCGTGAGGTAAATCGTCCGTGTAGTTGGGTACCTTACGGGGACCTTTGAAATCCTTGGGCAACCATACGTTACGCAACGCCGGGGTCAAACACGGCACACCTAAAGACCTGAAAGTTACTCCTGTCTCGACCGAAGCCGTCTGATGAACCGGAGAAGGTTGACGGGTCGCGTACTACGCCACTAACTCGGCCTCTCGACGTGCTCTACCTTGGTCCACCACGTTCTGAGCATCGGCACCACCGCCTGCCGGGTTATGGCCATGAGGCAGATTACGATTCTGCGCACTGCTTGACACGGTCGGCTCATCAATATGTCTACTGTAACTCCGGCTTGGGCAGGGGGTGGAATGAATCCTCTCACGGCTGTACGAATAAGCCTGCTGCTGAGCCAAGGCTGTCTGAAGGAGCTCTCTGGCCCATCGCGTCTCAACTGCCACTGGGGACTCGCCTTCGACTGGGAAAGCCGCCAATCACGAAGCGGCGGCGACCATGTTATCCAAGGGGTTAGAGTAATGACACAGCGGTGTCGGCACATGATGCGGCGTCGGTGCATGCTACAGCGTGTTATTGCGCTGACGAGGCGGGTCCATCGTGCATGGTTGAACCGGCGCCCCTGTTCCTGGTGCTTCAGTCCGGTTTATCACTTGATGTTTACTGGTCCCGACTCCGGGCGTGTTGAAGAGGTTTCTCGCTTCGTAAACCAAAGGTAGGCGGGTCTGATGCCTTCTTCTCATGACATCATTCGACGTGTTCTGATCCAGCATAAGCCGGAAGGACTCCCATTGAACCCGCTGTGCCTTGGCCTCTAACTCGGCCTGCATGGTGGCCATCCTTACGTCTTCGGCTGCTAGGTCTTCCTTGGCTTGAGCTATCTGGTCTCTCACCTTGGCAACCTCCGCATTATGCTCATCCCGATTTGCTGCATTAACCTCAGTCGTCATCAGTGTTGTAAAGCGCCGAGTAAACCGGACAGAACTTGAGCCGGCGGGCGCACAGGGACTCCCGCCTCGGCCGCCGTCATCGCTGCCGAACCGGAAATTAACGCCACCGCAGTTGAAGAATTCTGCCTTAGCTGTGTACCGGCCATGAAAATTGCAACTCGGTTCGGCGGTTCATGGGGATCCGGAATACTGTCACCATCATAATAGCCCCCAAGCGGGCCATCTTGCAGCTGGTATAATGACTCGGTTTCTCTAGTAGATGATTCGCCATCGGAGTAAACAACGATTTCACCACCAGACACCGATCTATCCTCAGATTCTGCCCCGTGGATGACTCCCACAAAGGCACGCTTCATGGCAGGCTGAACCCGGGTGGGTCTCGCATGCTGAGCCATCTCGATGATGTCGGTGTAGGTGTCCGGCTTAGGGCCCGGTTCGCCGATCTTGCCGATGAAGACATGAATTCCACCAAAGGGGACCCGGTACCCGTATTCAATGGAGCCAGCCTCGGGGCCCCAGCCTACGTCGTCGATATAGAGCTTGCCACGACGACTCTTGGTCATCCGGCCCACGGCGTATCCCTTGATCCCTTCGAAGCTTCCCTTTAAGAACTTAAAACCATCATGCGATGGCCCCACGGTGGGCGCCAACTATCGTGGAAATGTCACGGCAGATGTCCTAGTATGAGGACTTATTCATGGAGCCATCGCGTTGAGGTTAGCTTAAAGGAGTTAAACAGGACAAAGGACTCGGGAGTTTATACTGGTGCGGCCCCTCACGATGAAGGTCAAAGCCTAGTTCAGTTTGTAGTTGGTATTGCTAGGATTTCGATGAACGGAGGGCAAATATGCTTGACTCGG
This sequence comes from Triticum urartu, assembly GCF_003073215.2. Classification (NCBI taxonomy): domain Eukaryota; kingdom Viridiplantae; phylum Streptophyta; class Magnoliopsida; order Poales; family Poaceae; genus Triticum; species Triticum urartu. Next base: position 275,511,217 of record NC_053025.1, read on the forward strand.
CTCTCGATCTCTTGTTTTCTTGTCCCTAAACCATCGTCGGGTCGTCCCTTTATATGCACAGGTTGATGCCCGACGGTTTACAGAGTCCCGGCCGGCTCATAGACGTGTTCGGCTCGATTTCTACCTTTCCTATCTTACAATACAAGTTATACATCTTATGGTGGTTTACATCTACAGGCCATAATCCACCTTTGGGCCTTGGGCCTTCTTGTTAACTCTCCTTCGTAAAGCGTCGTACCCCTTGTCCTCGTGGGCTTTGATAGGAACAACTTACTATTAGTATAGTTCGGCCCCTCCTGGGTGGTTTATACTCAATAGTTATATCCCCTACAATAGGAATTAAACAAACATCTACATCATGCATATATGACCCAAATCATACATGCTATAATGTTGCGGGAAACCACGGCCACCTATGGGACCAGGAGGCCCTTACTGTTTCGGTAGGGGGACGTCCCGTAGCACAAAGAGTAGAGCATGTGGGGCAGCACGACAAAGATCACGCATGCAATTTTACCCATGTTCGGGTCGCCATGAGGCGTAAAACCCTACCAATGTGGGGCAGCACGACAAATATGCTTTGTTGGATTGATGGTGGAAAGGTGGTGGCGGAGCGTAGTACATTTTCCCGGCAAGGGTTGCCTCAGGGCGGCACTGGCTACGCGCGTATGGGGGTGTGAGTTATCCAATCTTCTAACCCTGTCTATGGTTGCCATGGGCCTTGTTTTATAGATCAAGGGGTTACCAAAGTGCCAAAGTAGTCATTATGCACCGATAAGATAGAAAACAGTGCTATCATACCTAACTCCACGGACTGACCGGGCGCAGTAAATGAATCGCTTGTAGCGACCAGACCCCAGACGGTCCAATCTCTGTGCTCAGGTGTCATCCCTGGATCAGTAATGTTGACACCACACAGTACTTGAAGGATTTATAACAGAGTAGCAATCACACACTTATTACATCGAGTGTCTCAAAAGAGAACTTATTACAATAAATATGGCTTAAGGCCATCTAATAACAATAACATCAAAAGGCTTGGAAGATAAGTGAGTCCATCAACTCCAATGGCATCACTGAGTATAGAACCATGACCTAAAGGCACCTTAATCGTCGTCTAGAAAGTCTGCAACATTAATGTTGCAGCCCGAAATGGGTCAGCACATGGAATATGCTGGCAATGTAACACATAGAGAATGATAAAAGAATAAGGCTATTCTATATGCATATTTGGCTGGTGGAAAGCTCTATGGTTACAGTTTTGCGTAAAGCCAATTTTTCCCTACTACAAAGGAATAAATTTTATTTAACTATCATGGTAGTTGTTAAACATTGAGAATGGTTGACAGCATTCTCAATCCCAATTAAGCATCATCATTAAACAAAACCCAACCAAAATTAATTTTAGAGTAACATGATGAGATTCACATGGTAATCCAGGTACTAGATACTCAACATGTCCATAACCGGGGACACGGCTAATCATGATTAGTTTATACACTCTGCAGAAGTTTGCACACTTTTCCCCACAAGACTCGATCTCCTCCGTTGGAATTCTCGCACTACATGGTGTTTGAGAAACGGATGACCGAGACATAGTCTTTCAGAAGCGCTAGCACCTTACGATGGGTAGACCGTACCACCTACATCCCCTACATCTGCTAGTCTACCACTGTAAGAGTTCGCACGACTTAGTCAACTATGCTAGAGCCCATAGTAGCTTGTGGCTGCACACGGAAGTTTCTAGCATGAATAATCTAAGGATCCTTTTGAGCCTGGGTGGCGGTCCAAAAGAAAAACAGGCAATCGCTAGAATACCCAGGTGCCTCTATCCACCCAGATGTGTATTTAAGTTGCCACCTTAGATAAACCATAAATTTTACAATCTCACATCTGTCATGGATACACTCACCCAATCCACGTCTACTAGCATAGCATAGCATAATAAGCAACGTAGAAGTAACTCCAAAAGGTTTGATGATAAACAAGTAATAGGTTCTACCTCAACTACTTCCCAAACCCACAGTTTAATTAGATCCTAATCATGCAATGTGTGAGGATTGGTCTAATGCAATAAAAACTAAGTAGTTGGAGGTATGATCAAAGTGTTACTTGCCTTGCTGATGATCCGCAAAACCAAGCAATTCTAAGTAGCAAGCGGCGCACTCCGGGTACTCTATTGCAAACAAACAAGCATACAATAAGTACTCATCTAATGCACAGGTAAAAATCGAATAAGAGATCTAACCAGAAAGTTCAACTTAAGAACTCCGGTTGGCAAAAAGAACCAAATCGAACGAAGCAACGAAAGACAAACGGCAAAAGAAATAAGCTTCATTTACTAATCTGAAACTAGGGCAATTTTACTGTGGCAAAAACTTGTTTGAGTTGGTTAAATGGAAAGAGGGTTTCGAGACGAAACTCCGGGCGCTTGAATCGCCTGATTCCGATAAACGAGCGAAAAGTTAAACTAAAACGAACATCGGATCAGAAATCGCGATCAGAAAAAACGTGGATTTAATCCGAGAAAAAGAAAAACGACGAACAGGTTAACGTATGAATGTTCGTTAACTGGAACTAAACGAAAAACGCATTCATTAAAACGAACGGACGGAGCGAACGCTCGCTAAATAAATAAACCGGAGAAAAACTGATCTATTTAAAAAAACGAAAACTAGGGTTAAAAAAACTGAAATGGCTTTTTCTCAAAAACCGGCTGGCGGCTACCTCGGCGGCGGCGCTCCGGCGAGACTCCGGCAGGGCGGCGGGTGGCGCGAGGCGGCGGGGCGGCGGCTCCGGGCGGCGTGCGGCGGTGGCAGGCGGTGCGGCTGTGTGCGGCGGCGGCGGCAGGCGGTGCGGCGGCGGCGCTGGGGCGTGCGGCGGCGGCGGTGTGGGCTGCAGGAGGGCGGCGGCACTTATAAAGGGGGCAGGGTAGGCGACTTGGGGGAGGGGTCAGCCTCGGGAGGCGGAGTCCTCCCCGGACTCGGGCGGCGGCGGCGCTGGTCGGGACTCTGTCCCGACCCGGCGGGAGGCGGCGGCGGCTGGCTGGGCCGGCCTGCTCGACTGGGCCCTTGGCCCAGTCGGGCGCGGGGTCTCTCTCTCTCTTTTTAAACAGTTTCGCTGCGACTAAAAAAATTCTAGAAAAAATAAATAAAATCCTAAAAATGCCAAAACAAACTTTCTCCGTCTAAATAAAATATTTAGAACAGGATGAACATTTTTTGGCTCTAAATGCAATTTTTGAAAACGTGCAATTTTTCCTAAATTCAAATAAATAGCAAATAAAACCAAAATAAAATCTGATTTGATTTTTTTATTAAATCCTCAATATTTCTTTATTTTTTTGGGAAAGTCATTTTATTCCCTCTCTCATATTTGATAATAGAAATAATTGAAGATAAAATAAATAAAATCAAACGATCCTATTTTTCAAAATTTGAGAAAACTCAAATATGAAAATAACGAAATCCCCAACTCTCTCCGAGGGTCCTTGAGTTGCGTAGAATTTCTAGGATCAACCAAAATGCAATGAAATATGATATGCAATGATGGTCTAGTGTATAACATTCCAAATTGAAAATTTGGGATGTTACAAACCTACCCCCCTTAAGATGAATCTCGCCCTCGAGATTTGGGTTGGCTAGAAAATATGTGAGGGTGGTCCTTCAGCAATTCTTCCTCTCGCTCCCTGGTGGCTTCATCCTTCGTGTGATGGCTCCACTGAACTTTGCAAACCTTGCTAACCTTGCTGCGGGTGACTCGACTGGCATACTCTAGAATCTTAACCGGTTTCTCCTCATAGGTCAAATCAATGTCCAACTGAATCGCTTCCAGCGGCACTGTGTTTCTCAGCGGTATATCGGCCATCTCTGCATGGCACTTCTTCAACTGGGAAATGTGGAACACGTCGTGAACTCCTGACAATCCTTCAGGCAACTCCAACTTGTAAGCAACTTCTCCCATACGCTCCAAAACTTTGTATGGTCCTACAAAATGTGGCACTAATATTCCCTTAACTCCAAAGCGCTTAACTCCTCGAAGTGGAGATACTCGAAGATAAACTCGGTCTCTGACTTCGTAAACTGTATCCTTGCGTTTAGAATCTGTCTAGCTCTTCTGCCTGGATTGAGCTACCTTGAGCCTATCGCGAATCAATTTCACTTTCTGTTCAGACTCCTTAATCAGATCCAGTCCAAACAACTCGCGGTCTCCAACTTCATCCCACGACAATGGGGTCCTGCACCTCCTTCCGTACAAGGCTTCGAAAGGGGCCATCTTCAAACTGGAATGATAACTGTTGTTGTAAGAGAACTCTGCATATGGCAAATTCTCGTCCCAACTAGATCCATAATCTAGCGCACAAGCTCTCTGCATATCCTCCAAAATCTGGTTGACTCTCTCGGTCTGTCCATCTGTCTGTGGATGGAAAGCTGTACTAAACTCCAGTCTGGTACATAAAGTTTCATGCAACTGATTCCACAACTTTGAGGTAAATTGGGTTCCTCTATCTGATACAATGCTCCTTGGAACTCCATGCAGACATACGATGTTGGTCATGTATATCTTTGCCAACTTTGCACTAGTATAGGTAGTCTTCACGGGAATGAAATGAGCTACCTTTGTCAAATGATCGACTACAACCCATATCGAGTCATAGCATGAACGAGTTCTGGGTAAACCCGTAATAAAATCCATGCCTAACTTATCCCACTTCCATTCGGGTATCGGCAATGGCTGTAGCAATCCTGCTGGCTTCTGATGCTCTACCTTTACTCTCTGACATACATCACAAACTGCTACATACTCTGCAATATCCTTCTTCATTCTGGTCCACCAGAAAATATCCTTCAAATACAGATACATCTTGGTATTTCCTGGGTGAATCGAATAGGGTGAGTCATGGGCCTCTTGCAGAATTAACTTCCTGATCTCCAAATCATTAGGCACATAAACACGGTCTTCAAACCATAAGGTATCGTGCTCATCCTCACGAAATCCCTTAGCTTTTCCTTTGTCATTTTCTCCTTTATAGAGGCAATCTCCTTGACAGTCTTCTGGGCTTCCCTAATCTTATCCATCAAAGTAGACTGAATCTCCAATGCTGCTACATAGCCTCTTGGTACTATTTCCAAACATAGCTCTCGGAGATTTTCGGCTAACTCCCTTGGTAAATCTCCCGTCGTTAGTGTGTTGACATGGCTTTTATGACTCAATGCGTCAGCTACTACGTTAGCCTTTCCAGGGTGATAATGCAATCTCATATCATAATCCTTGATGAGTTCCAACCATCTCCTTTGCCTGAGATTTAACTCCTTCTGCGTGAAAATATACTTCAAACTCTTGTGATCCGTGTACACCTCACAATGTTTTCTAATGAGAAAGTGTCTCCAGGTTTTCAATGTATGAACTACGGTTGCTAACTCCAAATCATGCGTAGCATAATTTAACTCATGAGGCTTAAGCTGTCGTGAGGCATATGAAATAACTCTTCCTTCCTGCATAAGCACTGCTCCAAGTCCTCGACATGAAGCGTCGCAATACACCTCATAATCCTTGGTCTGAGCTGGCAAAATCAACACTGGTGAGGTAACCAAATGTTTCTTCAACTCCTGGAAACTAGCCTCACATTCCTCAGTCCATATGAACTTGGTATCCTTTTTCAACAACTCTGTCATAGGCTTCGCAATCTTTGAGAAATTCTCAATAAATCTCCGGCAGTATCCTGCGAGTCCAAGAAAACTCCGGATCTCTCCAACTGTTGTTGGCGCTTCCCAATTCGTCACGGTATCAACCTTAGTGGGATCTACTGTTGTACCTTCTCCGGATATAATGTGTCCGATAAATCCAACTTCCTTCAACCAAAACTCACATTTGCTAAACTTAGCATATAATTGATGTTCTCTGAGCTTTCCAAGAACCAAACGCAAATGCTCCTTATGCTCCTCTTCGTTCTTCGAGTATACCAGGATATCATCGATGAACACTACAACAAACTTATCCAGAAACTCCATAAACACCTTGTTCATCATGTTCATAAAATATGCAGGGGCGTTAGTCAGACCAAATGACATAACGTTATACTCGTACAACCCATACCTGGTGGTAAAAGCCGTCTTAGGTATATCCTATTCTCGAATCTTCAACTGGTGGTATCCTGATCGCAGATCGATCTTGGAAAATACCTTAGCTCCTTGCAATCGATCAAACAGATCATTGATCATCGGTAGTGGGTACTTGTTCTTGATGGTTACTTCATTCAATCCTAGATAATCAACAACCATCCTTAACGATCCATCCTTCTTCTCCACTAGAAGTACTGGCGATCCCCAAGGTGAAGAACTTGGGTGAATATATCCTTTATCCAGTAACTCCTTAATCTGCTTCTTAATCTCCACCAAATCCTTTGCGGGCATCCTATATGGTCTCTTAGATATTGGCCCTGTGCTTGGCAAAAGTTCAATCAAAAACTCAATATCTCTATCTGGTGGCATGCCTGGCAACTCCACTGGAAATACATCAGGGAAATCTTTCACCACTGGTACTTCCTCCTGCACAACTCCTGTTAAACAATTTACTTGAGTCCTTTTCGGCACATGCCGGGATACATACTTGATCCTTCTCCCTTCTGGCGTTGTAAGCAAAATTGACTTACTGGCACATTCAATATTCCCTTCATACTTTGATAACCAATCCATGCCTAATATCACATCCAATCCTTGGGATTCCAATACTATTAGGTCCGAGGGAAATACATAGTTACCAATCCTTAATGGTAACCGATCACACCATAGACTGGCCATATACTTTGCTCCAGGCGAGGTTACTAACATGGGTGATCTAAGGGCATGGGTTGGTAGTTTATACTTATCCACAAATCCCCTTGATATGTATGAATGCGATGCACCAGTATCAAAAAGAACGAGTGCAGTAAATGACTTAACCAAAAAATTACTGATTACGGCATCCGGCTGCTCTTCCACCTCCTCCACATTAACGTGGTTCACCTGTCCCCTGCTGAAAGGGTTCGGCTTCTTGCCAGAGCTTCCATTTCCATTTCCATTCTGGGATTCAGGACATTCATTGGCATAATGTCCGGTCTTCTGGCACTTAAAGCAAGTGACTTGGCTCAGGTCTCTCTTGGCTGGGGTCGATGGGTTGGTGCGGTTCTGGCCGTTGCTTCCTCCATTCCCATTACCATTCTTGGTGCCATTGTGATTGTGCGAGCTTCCTCCTCCATGGGTATGCTGAAAATGTCCTCCCGGTCTAGGGGTAAAACGTGGCTTTTGCTGGGCTCCTGAATTGTACTTCCCTTGTCCATACTTCCTCTTACGGTTCTCAATCTGCTGCTGCTTCCCTTCAATCATGAGAGCATGATCTACCAACTCATGGTAGCTGTTAAAGGTTGTTACCATCAACTGCATGCTCAACTCATCATTCAATCCTTCCAGAAACTTCTCTTGCTTAGCTGCATCCGTAGCAACGTCATCTGGGGCATAACGTGCTAACTTACTAAAGTCCTCCACATACTGGCCAACTGTCCGTCCTCCTTGGCGCAAGTTGCGAAACTCTCGCTTCTTCATGGCCATTTCTCCTGATGAAACATGGGCAGTACGAAAAGCCTGCTGAAACTGGTCCCATGTGACAGTGTCGATAGGGAAAGTGGCTGTGAAATTCTCCCACCATGATGTTGCGGGTCCTTCCAACTGATGTGCGGGAAACTTCACCTTTTCCGCATCTATGCATCCTGTCGTGGTCAATTCTCTAGCTGTCTTGCGGATCCAATCATCTGCTACTATCGGCTCGGTGCTACTGAAAAACACCGGCAGATTCAGCCTAAGAAAACGGGCTAAGTGATCAACAGGTGGTGGTGGTGGTGGTGGTGGGTTGTTGTTATTGTTCCCCTGACTCTGATTCTGGACTAGCAACTGCATCAATGTGTTCTGCTGCTGGATCAACTGGGTGAGCTCTGGTGGGAAGGTAAATCCGGGGTCACGTCTTGGAGGCATCTGAGGGTTTAGAAAAGATGAGATTTAAGAATAGAGGGGTTCTAAAGAGAAAACACTACCCATATGCACATGAGGCAAAAGCAAACAATTCACTTCATTCAATCAATCAAACAAGGGCATACAATCGATCTAACAATCGCAAAAGTGCTCGGACTACTATATTTACATGGTGGACTACTACTACTATTGGGGTGGTCTACTAGAAATATTCTTCGGTTGCAGACTCCATGATATCTGCTCCAGCTTCATCCACATAATCATCGTCGCTATCATCTGGGTCCGAGTCGGTGTCGTCGATGATGATGTAGTCTTCCGGGCGAATTTCCTTGGGTTCTTCATCTTCTTCTACTGGTGTAGGGCCTCCCATGAATATTCCAATTTTCTTGATCAGATCGTCATTCTTCTCCACTAATACTTCGATTTCCTCGTCATAATCTTCATGTGTAGCCTTGAGTTCTTCCTCCAGTTCCTTGATTCTTGTTCTTGCCTTCTTCAGATCTATCATGTCGGCGCACATCTGGTTCTCCTGATGTTGAATGTGCTGGTTTAACTCCTGGATAAAAGCTGCAATTGATCTATCCTTCCTGGTGCTGATCATCTCCCAGTGCTCATCTCGGCGCCCACAAATCTGGTAGATAGTATCCTTGAGATTATTGCGGTAAACTTCTCCAATGCGTCCCATGGTGATGTGAGCTGCCATGCTCTTTCCTAGACTCCAGGTTGGTGCATCAAAGGAAAACTCTATGGGCGCAGTGGCTGGCATGAATGTCCTTCCTGGAACTTGAACTTGAATCATCCAGCGCTCTTCTTCAGGTAGAGTGGCGTTGTAGGTTCTGGTGAAGCTTGGTACTCCTATGTTCAGGTATCTAGTGACTTCCTTCAAGTGACGTCCAAAGGGTGTATCTTCATCTGGTTGTGTGAACTTGTTCCTTGCATCCACCATCCTAAAAGAGTAGAAAAGATGAGAAGTCAGAATGAGAAGAGTGAGTAGTGATCTAGGGCTTTTGCTTAGTGGTCGTGTCCTACAGTCAGCGTGTGCTCTGATACCATCTTGTAGTGACCAGACCTTAGACGGTCCAATCTTTGTGCTCAGGTGTCATCCCTGGATCAGTAATCCTGACACCACACAGTACTTGAAGGATTTATAACAGAGTAGCAATCACACACTTATTACATCGAGTGTCTGAAAAGAGAACTTATTACAATAAATATGGCTTAAGGCCATCTAATAACGATAACAGCGGAAGGCTTGGAAGATAAGTGAGTCCATCAACTCCAGCGGCATCACTGAGTATAGAACCACGACCTAAAGGCACCTTAATCATCGTCTGAAAAGTATGCAACATTAACGTTGCAGCCCGAAACGGGTCAGCACATGGAATATGCTGGCAATGTAACACATAGAGAATGATAAAAGAATAAGGCTATTCTAGATGCATATTTGGCTGGTGGAAAGCTCTATGGTTATAGTTTTGCGTAAAGCCAATTTTTCCCTACTGCAAAGGAATAAATTTTATTTAACTATCATGGTAGTTATTAAACATTGAGAATGGTTGACAGCATTCTCAATCCCAAAAGCATCATCATTAAACAAAACCCAACCAAAATTAATTTTAGAGTAACATGATGAGATTCACATGATAATCCAGGTACTAGATACTCAAGATGTCCATAACCGGGGACACGGCTAATCATGATTAGTTTATACACTCTGCAGAGGTTTGCGCACTTTTCCCCACAAGACTCGATCTCCTCCGTTGGAATTCTCGCACTACATGGTGTTTGCGAAACGGATGACTGAGACATAGTCTTTCAGAAGCGCTAGCACCTTACGATGGGTAGACCGTACCACCTACATCCCCTACATCTGCTAGTCTACCACTGTAAGAGTTCGCACGACTTAGTCAACTATGCTAGAGCCCATAGTAGCTTGTGGCTGCACACGGAAGTTTCTAGCATGAATAATCTCAGTATCCCTTTGAGCCTGGGTGGCGGTCCCAAAGAAAAACAGTCAATCGCTGGAATACCCAGGTGCCTCAATCCACCCAGATGTGTATTTAAGTTGCCACCTTAGATAAACCATAAATTTAACAATCTCACATCTGTCATGGATACACTCACCCAATCCACGTCTACTGCATAGCATAGCATAATAAGCAACGTAGAAGTAACTCCCAAAGGTTTGATGATAAACAGGTAATAGATTCTACCTCAACTACTTCCCAAACCCACAATTTAATTAGATCCTAATCATGCAATGTGTGAGGATTGGTATAATGCAATAAAAACTGAGTAGTTGGAGGTATGATCAAAGTGTTATTGCCTTGCTGATGATCCGCAAAACCTAGCGATTCAAAGTAGCAAGCGGCGCACTCCGAGTACTCTATCGCAAACAAACAAGCATACAATAAGTACTCATCTAATGCACAGGTAAAACTCGAATAAGAGATCTAACCAGAAAGTTCAACTTAAGAACTCCGGTTGGCAAAAAGAACCAAATCAAACGAAGCAATGAAAGGCAAACGGCAAAAGAAATAATCTTCGTTTACTAATATGAAACTAGGGCAATTTTTACTATCGCAAAAACTTGTTTGAGTTGGTTAAACGGAAAGAGGGTTTCGAGACGAAACTCCAGGCGCTTGAATCGCCTGATTTCGATAAACAAGCGAAAAGTTAAACTAAAACGAACATCGGATCAGAAATCGCGATCAGAAAAATCATGGATTTAATCCGAGAAAAAGAAAAACGACGAACAGGTTAACGTACGAACGTTCATTAACTAGAACTAAACGAAAAATGCGTTCGTTAAAACGAACTGACGAGCGAACGCTCGCTAAATAAATAAACCGGAGAAAAACCTATCTATTTAAAAAACGAAAACTAGGGTTTTTCAAAAAAACCGAAACAGCTTTTTCTCAAAAACCAGCTGGCGGCTACATCGGCGGAGGCGCAAGGCGGCGGAGCGGCGGTTCCGGGAGGCGTGCGGCGGCGGCAAGCGGCGCGGCCGCGTGTAGCGGCGGCGCTGGGGGCGTGCGGCGGCGGCGGCGGTGTGGGCTGCAGGAGGGGCGGCGGCGCTTATAAAGGGGGCGGGGGAGGCGACTTGGGGGAGGGGTCGGCCTCGGGATGCGGAGTCCTCCCCGGACTCGGGCGGGGGCGGCGCTGGTCGGGAATCTGTCCCGACCCGGCGGGAGGCGGCGGCGGCTGGCTGGGCCGGCCGGCTCGGCTGGGCCCTTGGCCCAGTCGGGCGCGGGGTCTCTCTCTCTTTTTAAACAGTTTCGCTGTGACTAAAAAAATTCTAGAAAAAAATAAATAAAATCCTAAAAATGCCAAAACAAATTTTCTCCGTCTAAATAAAATATTTAGAATAGGATGAACATTTTTTTGGCTCTAAATGCAATTTTTGAAAATGTGCAATTTTTCCTAAATTCAAATAAATAGCAAATAAAACCAAAATAAAATCTTATTTGATTTTTTATTAAATCCTCAATACTTCTTTATTTTTTTGGGAAAGTCATTTTATTCCCTCTCTCATATTTGATAATAGAAATAATTGAAGATAAAATAAATAAAATCAAATGATCCTATTTTTCAAAATTTGAGAAAACTCAAATATGAAAATAACGAAATCCCCAACTCTCTCCGAGGGTCCTTGAGTTGCGTAGAATTTCTAGGATCAACCAAAATGCAATGAAATATGATATGCAATGATGGTCTAGTGTATAACATTCCAAATTGAAAATTTGGGATGCTACACCGCTCAATGTCACATTGTTGGTTGCCCAGCAAGGCTTGCCGGGCCATCTTGCCAGCTTCATGCCTGCTGACTTGACACGTCGCAGGACGGGTGTCATCTGTGAGTTTTCCTGTAGATAAAGGCTGCCATGTGGTGAATGGCTGCCACTCAGTTTCTTTGCGGCTTGACACCGCGTTGATCGATGATGTGGGTCATGCTGGAGTGGTTGGTGAGGTGGTCTCGACACCGTGAGTCCCAGCAGGCCCTACCGGCACACCTGGGTTGTCTCCTTCTGGGTGTGGCCTCGCCCTTTGTCGAGCTCCTCTAGCTTGATCCTGGTCCCTCTGATTTGTACATTGGTCCTTCGAATCTCTTAGTCTCTTGATCTCTGACTAGGATTGGTGCTTTCAATCTTGTTCCCTTGCCTGTGCACAATCTGGGCAACAGACCCAGGGTTTTTTGCATCGACAGAAGACCCTGGGCCTGCGCCGAACGCGTTGCCGAGCGTCGTGGAGGTAGGGCCTAATAAGTGCACAGGTGGGGTTTCTTGAAGAGGCTAGTCTCTTGAGATTTTTTCTGCTTCTTCAATAACCTTGATTCTGGGCCAGTTTCCGGTTTCCCTACCCGTCGTGTAAAGCCAATTTCTCGGACAAGTTAAGTACTTGTCTTCTACAGATCTTTTCACCTGTCTAACCTCCATCCTGTTCTACCTTCGAGTATTACCCTCTGGTATCTCAAGAATATCATGGAACTACATAACTTCCTATGAGTTCTTCATCTACTATTATTCCTCGCAGACTCCAATTTTCCACGGGTTCTGAGTTGTTAGACACTCGAGAACACCGATAATTGATTCCAATCTACACTTGCATTTCCATTGTTTTGTTTAACCTTTCTTGTAACCTAACATATCTAAGCAATGATAATTACCTGCTTATGTGAACACCCCGGTGTACGATCTCTGTCAGTAAGACCTTGTTACTATTGTTTATGACATTCCGGAAGCCACCGATTGACGAGAACTTTGCCTATTGTTCCGCCTCGTCTTAACGAGCAGGAAAATGGTTCTCTTCGTCCCTCGCTGTTGGGACCAACGTTGTTGCCAACATAACTGAGAGTCTATACTCTGACATGCCTTACTATCATCGCCCTTCCTACTTTTAACCCACATGGTGGGCCCATAACCCACAGTTCCACAGAATCAAAACCTGACTCTCATGTACACTCCTATTTCTAAAGTTATTCCTCATGCTTGGCTTCTTATGTAAATCCCGAGCCATTCTGATAGACGATCTATTCTGGTATCAGACGCGATACTTACTCTTGTTGTTCTGAACCCCTTTTCACACTCTGTTCCACACAACGGACGATTGTCTATCCGCTGGAGACTTCTTATTGTACCTTCTTGCTCTTGATGTGTTTTATTTGTTCAACTCGAGAGATACTCATGATTTCATTCATGGGATAATCCCATATGATTACCCCTTATATCATCCTATCATTGTCGAGCTTCCCCTTACATATTCGTATGTACGATGAAGACCCCGAAGAAAGGATGACGACTTCATCATGATGACCTGAAGCAGAGAAATGAATACATCAACATAGTAGATCGACCTCTTCAGGAAGAGCAACAAAGACCGAGAAGAACTGTTAGAAATTCGTAACCAGAACTTTCCACCTTGCTCCATCTCTTAAATCTCGGGACGAGATTTCTTGTAGTGGAGGAGAATTGCGACGCCTGGTTAATTAAGCTACAGTAACCCTCTACTAATGACGCCACATCACCATGATTACTATTGTTAGTCTCATGATAATTCAAACACGATTGAATTCAAAATTCAAAAATCAAGTCAAGTGGTAAAAGTTTTCAAACATAAAAACTAAAATGTTCAAAGTGTGGAAAATAATCCCAGGATAGTTGTCATGTTGAAACCCACATTTTTTAAAGTTTGGAATGCCCTTGTGGTGAATAAAACAGTGGCTTAAACAATAAATTAAATGCCTTTTATAAATAAAAAAATTATAAACTATTTTGTTTAGTGCCAAACTTTTTATAGCGGTAGCATATTTAGTAACACTAATTTAGGTGCTATTTAGATATTTTACATACCTAAAATATGTAGAAAATAAAATAGAAAACTAATAAAATAGGAAAGTTAAAGTAAAAAAGGAAAAGACTAAAAACACCTGTGTCTTTGGGCCATATGTGACCACAGTGCACATGGCCCAGCCCACCACAGCCTTTTACCCTTCTTCTGTTCCTCTGTACAGAGAAAAGACAGGGGACATGGAGTGGCACGTATCCACCCCCACCATGGCCGCTACCGTTGTCGTGTTGGGCATCCTGTGGTCCTCCTGGTGGATAAGAACGTCGCGCCCGACCCCGCTGAACCCTGGCCACTCCCTCGTCTCCTTCGTCTCCCACAATTGTAGCTGCGGCCGTCGTCCTCCCTACCCCGCGATAAGCCGTCTAGGAGGTTCCCCTCGTCTTCCTCAACCTCTTCCATGAAGATCTTGACGAGAGATGCATCGAGGCGACACATCGCTCCCCTTCTTCAGCCTCGGTTCCGTCGGCCCCCACCGCTGTCTCGCTGTTGTCTCGCGCTCCGGCAAGCCCCCAACCCATCTCGAGCTCGTCGTCGACCTCCCCTTGGTGAGCCTCGTTCGACCCCCTCCTTTCCCCACTCGATTCGTCGCCGTAAGCCGCCCCCACTGTCATGACCGGAGTTCCCCTCCGCGAGATCCTGACTGCGGCCGCACGCCCTGCTGCACACACGCCCCGCTGCCTTTGGCCACCACCACTACTGCGTGACTGCTCCCCTGGAGCCCTGCTCCGTCCGCCACTCCTACGTGTCGCTCCGGCCAAGGCCTCCCGCTAGCCATGGTCACCGAGCCTAGCCGGCCGCTCCCCGCACCTAGCCACGCCCGCTACTCGCCCCGCTAGGTGCTATTGCGTGCTACTACCTCAAATGTTGCTGCTGCTGGTGATGCATGCTTTGCTTCTGATGCTCCTAACTGTCGCTGCTTTGTTGTTGCTGCTTGTCGCACACTGATGCCGCTGCGCTTGCCCTGTGCTCCTACTGCTTGATACCACTGCCTAGAGCCGCTGCCGCTAGATCTGCTCCTCAATGCTATTGCTACTAGCTGCTGCTCAATTGTCGCCGGATGCTACTGCCTGAACATGGTATGTTGTATCTGTGTATCCATAGCGTGCACAGCCCTGCGCTTCTGGTCGGCTTAGTTAATTAGGGATAGGATAGTTTTAGGGATTAATTAGTGGCCAGATTAGCCTATGTGTAGATGACATGTGGGTCCCTTTCAATTAGATTAGTTTTATTCATTTGTTTAGGTACAACCTATGACATGTGGGCCACACCCTGCCCTTTTGACTAGTCAAAGTTGACTTGGTCAACTCGGATTAAAACAATTAAAATAAATCCAGAAATTTCAGAAATTGTTTTGAACTTAGAAAAATCATTAAAAAATAACTATAACTCGGATAAAAAACTTTTATACATGAAAGTTGATTAGAACAGCGTGACAAATCTGGATATGCCCTCCGTTCGTCTCTCACACGTCACTAGCATAGAGAACATCAAACTTTTCCCCTATGGTTCGTTTGTCCGAAAATGCCAAACTTCGGGAAAACATTCCCAGATGTTTTTCCCCTTCGGCCGGTATCGTTTAGTACTGCGTTAGAACCCCCTAGCTCTGTCAGTTGCCTGTCATGCATCTGTTTTCTCTGTATCTACGGTTTCATCCCCCCTCTTCTTCTCTGGTAGACCCCGAGACCACTGTCGATGCCGATGTGATCGACTACTCCATCGACGATCCTTCTTCACTTTCAGCGGAGCTTCCAGGCAAGGCCCCCCTTTGATCACCCCGATATTGCCCATTCCATTCTTTCATGCTTGCATTAGATTTTGCTACTGTAATTGATTGCTCCTTTTCTGATGCATAGCCTGCTTTTGTAACCTGCTTATTGTTACCTACCTGCTTATCCTAAACTAATTAGTATAGGTTGTTTAATGATCCCTCAGTGACACCTGCTTCATCATCGATGACCAGAGCCCGTCACCTCACATCACATCACACCCCTTTTGTTGCTCGACTCTGCAGAGCTAGTATCGAGTGCCGAGGGTGATACCTCATAACGCATTCCTGATGATACTTCTGTGGTGTAGCTATTCGGTCGTGGTCATCGAGGGTGATTCCTCCTTGACCACTCCTGATAAGACTTTGTCGTGCAACCCCACAATTGTGAACCTCGAGGTGGTTCCTCTTACGTTCACCTTGGTAATTACATCGAGTGGAATCCACCGAGGGTGATTCCTCAGGTTTTCGTCCTTGATGTTTTGGACACACGGTTACCCGGCCTTTACTTGAGACCATTTTTGAAGTTGGGTCGGCCCAGAGGGGTACCCGCGAGTCGATGTGAAAGTCGGGCGGGCCCGTAGAGGACCCGCGAGTTTTCTACGAGGCACGGCCGGGCATTCTGGGCCCTTGCCGTAGGTCCACGAGACGGGGCGACGGGGTCACATTATCGTGAGTATTTGATCGTCTCTGTGAGCCCCCAATGCACTAACAGGTTTGGGTATTTATTCTGAGTTGACCTCTGGCATTTACGCACTAACTACCAAGTGAGAATAGTTATGGGCCTCGACGTCGTAGTATCAGCCGAAGCTTTCTCAAAGGTCCAGTTCACCATTGTGGCACGGTCGGGTCGTGCTGGCCATCCGAGGTGGCGCTGGTATCCACCCTGCACACAACGACCTGGAATGCAACGGGCGTTGGGCCCAAGACCCCGGAGTGCTTAGGATGTAGACCGGTGTGGACCTCTCTGCTGAGCTTAGGTAGGGCTGCAACGTGTTGATCTTCCGAGGCCCGACATTGACCCGGAAAAGTGTGTCCGGCCAGAGTAATCAAGCGTGTTGGGTAATGTGGTGCACCCCTGCAGGGAAGTTACATATTCGAATACCGTGTCCACGGTAATGGACGTTTAGACTTATATCCTGATATATTGCAACTAGAACAGGTTACTTGAGAAATGTGATGGGTATGTGGCTCTAAGATTGCTTTCTTGCAGGGAGTCGAGGAGGGATCTCTGGGCGTTAATGCTACAACATGCTTGTTAATTAAACTGCTACCCTTTACTCTTCTACATGCTGCAAGATGCTTGGAGCTACTTGAAGATGCTAGTCTTCGATAGGCTAGGCCTTCCCCTCTATTCTGGCATTCTGCAGTTCAGTCCAGATATACATACCTTCCTTTGATACCAATGCATACTTAGTATAGATCTGGTGCTTGTGAGTACTTTGAATGAGTACTCACGGTTGCTTTGCTACCCCTTTTCCCCCTTCTTTCTTCTTTCCGGTTGTTCCAATCGGATGGTGGATCCCAAGAGCCAGATGCCACCACCGACGTCTACTACTAACCCGGATAATGCTTGCTACTACGTGGAGACCGCCGACAACCAGGAGTAGTTTAGGAGGTCCCAGGCAGGAGGCCTTGCCTCTTTGATTGTTGTTGCTTTTGTGCTAGCCTTCTTAAGGCAATCTTATCTAACTTTATGCCTATACTCAGATATTGTTGCTTCCGGTAACTCTTGTGTACCGAGCTATGTATTCGAGCCCTCGAGGCCCCTGGCTTGTAATGTAAAGCTTGTATTATTTCATTTGTGTCTAGAGTTGTCTTGTGATATCTTCCCGTGAGTCCCTGAACTTGATCTTACACATTTGCGTGTATGATTAGTGTATGTTTGAATTGGGGGCATCACAGGCCCGTAAATGAGTTCCGTGGGGATAACTGCTTCTGCCCCGTAGACCAGGGAGAAGGGAGTCTACCCGGTAGCTTGGTTTCGTGTCATTCTGAGGGACCAGAAAACTATCGGTAGCTCCTCAATCCACCGCCTACCATGCTTCTCCAGCGTATCAAAGGTTCTCGTGTTGAGTCCGCGTAGCACTTCAAGGTTCACCCCTCTCAGCATGTCCATTGCTCCGGGGTGTGCCACAGAGGCAAATGAGATATTGAATCCGAGGGCATGAACATATTAAATGAAGGCGTGGCTCCTGAACTGGGTGCCATTGTCGGTAATGATCCTTGCCGGAACTCCAAAACGACACACCGGCTCTTTCGAGAACTTGATAGCTGACTGAGCAGTCACCTTTATCACGACAGTCACTTTCGGCCACATTGTAAACTTGTCGATAGCAACGAATAAGAATTCAAAGCCCACGATTGCTCGGTGGAAGGGGCCGAGGATATCGAGCCCCCAGACCGAAATTGGCCATGATAGAGGGATTGTTTGAAGAGCTTGGGTAGGCAGGTGGGTTTTCTTAGAATGGAACTGGCAGGCTTCACACCTGGTGACTAGCTCGACCGCATATTGGAGGGCTATGGGCCAATAGAATCTTTGTCGGAATGCTTTCCCAACTAATGCCCTTGATCCAATGTGGGAGCCGCACATGCCTTTGTGTATCTCAGACAGTACTTCCTTTCCTTCTTCCCAACAGATGCACTTCAATTTCACACCGTTGGGCCTCCTTCTGTATAGAATGTCATCGACAAACTGATACATAATGGCCCTACTTGCTACTTTTTCAGCTTCATCTTGGTCGCCGGGAAGCTCTCCGGTCTGGAGGAAGTGGACAATGTGCCTGGACCAAGTTGGAGCCTAGGGCTCATCAACAAGGACTAGTGGCACCTCCTCTGCTGTGGGAGCACATGCCTCGTTCCTGGAGTCTATTGGCCCAGCTGGAGGGTGTGGTCTGGTAGGCTGTGAGGAGTTGTTTTTGGTAGGGTCTCTGCCAGGAGGGGACGGCTCTACTGGGAGAGGCTTACTGGTGTCCAACTTTCTCCTTTTCCGGGCCATTATTGCTGGGGATACGGAGGGCTGGGCAAGATGGAGAACGAAAGTCCCTTGTTCCATAGGAAGCTTCTACGTAGCACACTTTGACAGATGATCAGCTATGTTGTTTCCTGCACGGGGTATGTGCTCTGTTTGCAATCCGTCAAAGCGCTCCTCCAATCTCCTTACTTCCTCGACGTATGCCTCCATCAATGGACTTTGGTAATCTTTGTTGACTAGTCTCACCACAAGCTGTGAATCTCGTCGAATGATCAGCTTCTTAATTCTCAATCCAGCTACAATTCTGAGCCCGACAAGGAGCCCTTCATACTCAGTTGTATTTTTGGTTGCTTCTTCCTGGGCAAAATGCATTTGGACGATATACTTCAAGTGCTCGGCGGAGGTGGTGACGAGAAGCACACCAGCTCCTGCACCTTGTAGGGAAAAAGCACCATCAAAATACATAATCCATTCTTGGGGTGATTCCTTGCCGGGGATAACTGTCTCTATCACTTCCTCATCATGGCTTGGCATTCATTATGCAATAAACTCTTCCAAAGCCCTGCTCTGAAATTAGTTTATGTGCTCTCAAACCTCAACCGAAACGGGATTACTCCAAAGCCCGCTCCACTTTTTAGTCGGTAGCCTCAGGGTTTCGGAGTATCCTCTGCAACAGAAAATGAATGACAATCATGATCTCGTGGGCTTGGAAGTAGTGGCGTCGTTTCCTTGAGGCCATGATGAGACCAAAGATCTACTTTTCCACGCTAGAGTATCTCTATCTAGATGCCTGTAACAGGGAGCTGACGAAGTACATTGGGCACTGCACCACTTTCTTCCTTGTCGCGTCCTTGGGGTTGCCCTCATTGTCGTGCTCATTGATGTCCTGATCCTTCTCTAACTCTGCCAGTCCTTGATCACTCTCTGCCTCATCCACCTCTCGTGGCGCTACCAAAGCTCCATTGACCACTTGGTTAGTTGCCTCTAGGTACAACAACAACGGCTCCGGGGGTTTAGCATCAACCAAGGTAAGCACAAATGACAAGTAGGCCTTCAACTCTTGCAAAGCTGCATCTACTTCCGAGGTCCACTTCATAGGCCCTGCCTTCTTCAAAATTTTGAAGAACGATAGGGCACGCTCGGGAGACTAGGAGATGAACCTCCTTAGCGCGGCAAGGCATCTTGTCAGACGCCTCACATCCTTAGCTGTCCTTGGCGCTTGGATCTGCTCGATGGTTTTGATCTTCTCGGGGTTGGCTTCGATCCGGCGATGGGACACGAAGAACCCAAGCAGCTTGCCGAAGGGAACACCAATTACACACTTCTCCTGGTTGAGCTTCAAATTAATCTTGCAAAGATTAGCAAATGTCTCCTCCAAATCCTGTATAAGGGTGGCTCAATCGTTGGTCTTGACCACAATGTCATCCATATAAGCTTCAATGTTTCTGTGCAGCTCTGGCTCCAAACCAGTCTGGACTGCCCTTGCAAAAGTGGAACCGACACTTTTAGTCCGAACGACATGCGGACGAAACAGTACGTACCAAATGTAATAATGACCGACATCTTCTCTTCATCTTCCTCGAACATGAAGATTTGGTGATACCCAGAATATGCATCTAGAAAGGAGAGAAAATCGCAACCTGAAGTGGAATCCACAATCTGATCAATACGTGGCGAGCGGAACGGGTCCTTTGGGCAAGCTTTGTTGGGATCTGTGAAATCTATGCAAAGCCTCCACTTCCTGTTAGCCTTCTAGACTACCACTGGATTTGCCAACCATGTGGGATGCAACACTCCTCTGACCAAACCAGCTGCCTCAAGTTTCTTGATCTCTTCCGTAATGAACTGCTGCCTCTGTAAGGCCTGCTTTCGAACTTTCTTCTTGACAGGTCGGGCGTGTGGGCAGACAGTAAGCGTTGGCAGGACCTTCTTCACTTGGGGTGCAGCGACCTTGGATTTCTTGATGCTTGGACACTCCGGCACGTCATCAACATGTGTCGTGTACTCGGTGGGGGCACGCTTCTCGGACTCCTTGCCGGAGGCCCTTCAACCTCCCTTTTTTCCTTTGCTTTCCTTGGAGGGATCCACTGCTGCCGCTACCTCTGCTGCGACAGCATACCAGTACATCTTGTCCACACAAATGATTGTATCCTTCTCATCTGATGAGATGCTGATGACTCCCAGTGCCCCATGCATCTTCAAGGTGCTGTAGGCATAGTGGGATGCTTCCATGAATTCAGCCAAGGCCTGGCGCCGTAGAATCCCATTGTATGGCAGGGGGAGATCGACCACATCAAATACAATCTTCTCAGTCCGATAGTTTAGTTCTCCCCCAAACATTACCGACAACGTGATCTTTCCCTTAGGATGGTCTTGCCGGGATTAACTCATTGAAACGTGTCGGTAACCTCTAGATCTTTGTTGGGGAGATCAGATTCAGCCTAGCCCCGCCATCCACCAACATCTTTGTGACCTTAGGGTTGCGAATTGTTGGGGAGACCAACAACGGCATGCACCCTACCGCAGTGGTACGGCTAGGGTGGTCCTCCTCGTCAAAGATTATGTGCGTACAGGACCACTTGAGCGGCTTGCGAGCCTCTGGCGCTGGTTCCACGAAATTGACTTCTCGTGCCCACCGCTTGAGCTAGCGGTGAGAGGTGTGCATAGATGCACCCCCGTCAATGATGGGCGTCAGTGGCCATCTGAAACTCTTGCTCAATGGTTTCCTCTTCGTCCCCTCCATCACTCTCATCATCACAATCTTCCATCTCTCAGCCTTTGTCAGGTTTTCCTTGGCACCGAATGGGTTTGCCTGGGTGATTTACATCACCACCTCGGCCCTTACCGCCAGCACCATTCTTACCTTTTTCCTTGTGACGCTTCCCATACTCTGCTATTTGTCTCTTGATAACACTCTTGAAGTTCGTGTCCCTTGGTCCGATGAATCTTGCAATACGGCCCATCACCTTTCCCGGCTTTCTCGGCAGCAGCGGCTTCCTGGCAGTCAGCACACGCGGCAGCTTCCTTGCCGGGGGCCTCATCTTTGGCCTTCTTACCGGTACAAGGCATGCCCGATCCTTCAATAGTCGTCACTGCCTTATCCCTTCGCTTCTTACTGCGCTTCTTGCTCTTCTTCTGGCTGGTTGATTCATCATCATCTTCTGAATCAACATTGGTGCAATCTTCCTCTTCGGGTAACTTCCTTCCCTCCTCCATCCGAGGACACTTATCCATTAGGGTGTAGAGCTCCTACACAGTCTCGGGCAACCACACGTTCATCTTGGAATGAATTCGGCGGTTGCGCACATTGGACTGGAAGGCAGCTATCATGGCTACCGTATGGATATTTGGGATATTTCTTTGAACTTTGTTGAATCTCTATAAATACTTACGGAGGGTTTCTCCTTCCTTCTGCTGGAGGAGCTGCAAGTCGCTGGGTCGGCCTGGCTCTTGATTGCCTCCAGTGAAGGTGCCAATGAAATCGTGGCATAGGTCATCCCATGACGAAATGGAGTTCTCCGGCAGGTGCATCAACCAAGACCTCATATTGGAGTTGAGGGCCAAAGGGAAGTTGTTAGCAAACACCTTCTCATCTCTTCCCCCGGCATCCTGAACAGCGATGGTGTAGATGCTCAGGAACTCTGCAGGGTTCAACCTCCCATCGTACTTCTCAGGTATCACTGGCTTGAACGTGCGAATGGACGGCCAACGGACTTGCCGCAACTCACTAGTGAAGACAGGGCAGCCAACCTCGAAAGGTAGGCACCCGCCAACACCGAGCGCGGGCTCGTCAACATAGGGGCCGTCGCACCCATCGGTCCGGCGGAGGTCATCGCGGCGTTGCTCGGCAACGACGCGTGCGCCTCCTCTCCGCCTATCCTCTGGGGCTCGTCGTTGGCCTGGACATGCTCGAGGGTCAGAACAGGCCATCAAGATGTCGTGGAGGTCTTGATTATGTTGCGCTCGAACTGGCTGCCATGGCAGGGACCGCACCGTGGTGATGGCCCCTTCCGTACGGTCAGCAGCGTGAGCCGTTGCTATCGCTTAGGGAGGTTGCGGTGGGCCAGCTCGCCGTGAGCACCCAGGTTTGGCGAAACTGACCAGACTTTGGATGGTGGCACACCATTCGTCCATCTGCTCGGCCGCTGGTGGAAACCTCAACAATAGTTGAGCCCGCGCCATGGCCTCCGAAGCTGTACTTGGCAGGGAAGATGATGAAGTCGGTCGCGCCGTCGCTCAGCTCTGGACAGTGCCAGCCGTGGCAGCACTGCTCCCCCGCTGCTGCTGCGGGGAGGCCACCTGGAGGTGGTGTGGTGAAGGTGCCTGAGGGCCAGCGGCCCTGTCGGGCGCAACAGCTTGATCGACCCATCCCGGGGGAGGTGCACGCGCTGCGGCCGCACCCATGCTGGGAGCAGCCAGAGGGCGGGGATCCGCCCCGGTCCGCGCACCGTTGCTGCAGCTGTGCCCGTCGGTGGGAGAGAGGGGCGCAGATGGTGTAGCCCCGTCACCCGTACCTTGGGGAGCATGGCTGCCAGGGTGTTGCCAATGTTGCTCTCCTCCGATGCCTCTGGCTCTTGTGTCAGGCACGGGGGACGTGGTGACAGCGCCGCCTGCTCCGACCACATCCCCAACGACGTCCATGTCCTCGTGTGTCTCCACACATCCCACAGTGTTAGAGGCTGCGGACGGCGGAGCCTTCGAGGTGGATGGGTGAGCCGAAGGGCCGGATTTCTTCTTTGGCGCCATGGTCAATGGCGCCGTCAAAGATGAAGACGGTGAAGAAGATGACATGCTGCACACGCCTTCAGGTTCGCGCACGTGAGTCCTCTACCGGGCGCACCAAAGATGTGGTGGAAAACCACGGCCACCTATGGGACCAGGAGGCCCCTTGCTGGTTCGGCAGGGGGATGTCGTGTTGCACAAAGAGCAGACGAGCATGGGGCAGCATGGCAGAGATCACGCAGACAATTTTACCCAGGTTTGGGCCGCCATGAGGCGTAAAACCCTACTCCTGCTTTGGTGGATTGATGGTGGAAAGCTGGTGGTGGAGCGTAGAACACTTGCCCGGCAATGGTTGCCTCAGGGTGGCAGTGGCTACGCGTGTATGGGGGTGTGAGTTATCCAATCTTCTAACCCTGTCTACGGTTGCCATGGGCCAACTTTTATAGAACAAGGGGTTACCACAGTGGCAAAGTAGTCATTACGCACTGATAAGATAGCAAAAAGTGCTATCATACCTAACTCTACGGGTTGATAGGGCGCATTAAATTCATCGCTCAACATCACATCGTTTGTTGCCCGGCAAGGCTGCCATGTGGCGAATGGCTGCCACTTAGTCACTTTACAGCTTGACACCACATTGATCAACGACGTGGGTCGTGCTGGAGTGGTTGGTGAGGTGGTCTCGTCTCCATGAGTCCGGGAAGGCCCTGCTGTGACACCTTGGTTGTCTCCTTCTGGGTCTGGCTTCGCCCTTTGTCGGGCTCGCCTGCCCAGCAAAGGAGGCCTTCCCCCGATGGTGTATTGCTCCTCTGGCTTGATCCTGGTCCCTCTGGTTTGTACGTTGGTCCTTCGAATTTCTTAGTCTCTTGATCTCTGACTAGGGCTGGTGCTTCAATCTTGTTCCCATGCCTGTGCACAGTCTGGGCAACAGACCCAGGGTTTGTTGCACCGACATATAGTGTTGTATTTATTTATAATTTGGTTGCCAAATCTCATGCGTTCAATGCACGTGTACCTTACTAGTATTATATCTAGTATAACATGTTCATAACCACACCATGTGTATCACCATTATATATATTCATGCATGCGTCGGTTTAAAACACTATGATCTCTTGTTCAAATATCCGAATCCACTTTTTAAAATGAATTATGATCTATGTTAGTCTTTTACACCGACACAATCCTCTTCTCTTTGTAGCTAGCACTAACTTTCTCTCATTCATGCATACGCCCGCACCCCTCTCACCCTCTCTCAGCAACCCCTCCGTCGCGCACTTTCGTAATTTCTCTTTAGGTCGTTCACCCATTGTCGTGGAATTGTCACGGCAGATGTCCTAGCAAAAGGACTTAGTCGTAGGGCCATCGCAACTAGGAAGCTTAAAGGGGTTAATCGGGACAAAGTGCACGAGTGGTTTTATACTAGTTCGGTCGCTTACGATGAAGGTAAAAGCCTACGTCTAGTTGTGTTGATATTGCTAGGGTTTCGATTACCAAGAGGCTAGTTCGCCGGCTTGGTTATCGATCTCTTGTTTCTTGCCCTAAGCCGCCACCAGGTCGTCCCCTTATATACACGGGTTGACGCCTGTCGGCCTACAGAGTCCCGGACGGCTCATAAAGCGTGTCCGGCTCGGTGACTTCTTTTACATGCCTTTTCTTACAAGTCTTTCCTTACATATGGCGGTTTACAATATTGGGCCTTAATCCGCCTCTGGGCTTAGGCCTTCTATAAGCTTTAATAAACTATCGTCTGTATTGTTTTCTGGACTTCCTTTGTGACCCGTCATTGGGACTGACCAGGCCCCTCCTGGGCGGGTCATAACTGATATCTATATCCCCAACATTAGGCCCGAGGTTGACATTGAACTTTGTTCTTTGTCAATCTTCAATACTTAGAAATAATCCGTCTTCTTGTCTTCACAGAAATTTTGTAACCCGCCATGACGTTATCTCTTGAATACACAAAAAACTATCATGATGTCATCTTCTCAACGGATCTTCGTCTTTAATGCTTTCTGAGAATCGAAGCGCCCATTTGGTTGGATAAACATTATATGGGTCTTCCTCGTTTTTCGCGCCCGCCTGTTCACTTCTCTCCTTATAAATAGGCACGCTCCGGTCTTCTCATTCTTCTCTCTTCTTCATCTTCTTCCTCTCGCAACCCCCGCTGCTGCTCGAGCCCCGCCACCGTCGCAGAGCATCTCGTCGTCGTCGACCTTGGCCGCTGCATCAACCAGAATAGGTCTAGAGAACAACGGCGACCTTCCGTGGAGGATTCGTGGCCGTAAGTATTCGCCCTCCTATTCCTCAGATCCGCATCTCGGTTTTCCGCATGTTCTTCGTAGTTCTTCGCGGTTCTTCGCAGTTCTTCCACTGCCACCTCTTCTTGATCCAAAAAGATAGATATTCTTGTGCGGTAGCTATTTGGTGCCTACTCTTGACATTGGTAGATCCCTTTTTGTGGTACAAAGGCCGCATTAGGGCTGATGCCTTCATCTGTGCTATATTTTTAGGTCTAGAAATTTTTTCATTTTGAACGGCCATTTGATCCATAATAATATCTAGAAGTTAAGAAACATGTTTGTCTCCACACTTAATCAATTTCGTTGCTGGTATTTCTCAAATGTCTGTAGTCATGGCGGCTTGCGGCACTGTCTTACTTTTCCTTATATGACATTAGCCCTTACTTAAGCCGCCATTACTCCCCTGTACCATTATCACTTAATTTAACCATTATCATTGAATTGAACCGGCATGTTGCTTTCCTTTCAGTTCGCTTTTGAACATCATGCCGTCCAAAGCGTCGACTGTGTGCAACTGGGTTCCCTCAATAGTCACTGAGGACACTCTGAAGGATTTCTTTACCATAGGTTTTTTGCTAGGGAAGAATATTATGTCCTACCGTGCGCCTGACCCGGAGGAGGAACGGCCCAATCCAGAAGATGGTGAAGTTATCATCTTTTCTGATCACATGAACCATGGCTTTTCCCCACCCGGCTCAAAGTTCTTTAGAGATGTCCTCCATTTTTTCAAACTCCACCCTCAAGACCTCGGGCCTAATTCCATATCTAATATCTGTAACTTCCAAGTTCTCTGCGAGGTGTACCTTCAAGAAGAAACGACTTTAGAACTCTTTAGAGAGTATTTTTATCTGAACCATTAGAATGAGTGCACCAATGGCCCTAGCCTGGAACTTGGAGGTATCTCAATTCAGCGTCGACAAGGTGCCGTCTTCCCCCTAATAGTCTTGCCAAGTCATCCCAAGGACTGGAATCAGACTTGGTTTTATTGTCAAGACACTTCACCAGCAAATGAGCATCCATTGCCGGGTTACCGCTTAGAGCGTCTTGACTCCAAATTTGCACTCCCTAACAAACTCACTGCCGCTGAACGCAAGAAGATGATACCATCCATTTAAAAGGATTAATGCTTTACTGGGGAACGGCTTAACCAGAGTTGACTTGACCTGTTGCTGGGTTGCGTGGCGGGTCATCCCTCTAAGCCGTCGATCAAAATTGATGTACGAGTATGGTGGAGGCCCAGATGACTCTCTTCGTCACAGCTCCATTCAATTAACTGAAGAAGATATTGTTTCAATGTCAACCCTTCTGGTGAATGGAAAATACGAAGACTGCAGTAAAGTCGGGTTAAACCCCTTCTGCAAGATTAACCTGGTGCCAGAGGTAAAGAAACTCTGGCCTTTCATCTTGCTTATATGTTTATAGGCTAAATCTGATTTCTGGAAAGCCAAGTACGACCACGAAGCCGCCAAGAAAGCTAGAGCCGCCGCCATAACCGCCAAGAAGACAACCCGGAGATCTAAGAAGAAGAAGAAGAAGAAGAAGAAGAAGAAGAAGAAGAAGAAGAAGAAGAAAAGCACGGCTGAGGATATGTTGAAGCTTGATGATACTTCTGAGTCGGAGGTAGCCCTTGACTCCCTTGGCCAACTTTTTAATAATCTTATTTACACTGATCATTGCCAGGACGACACAGGGGCCAGTTAGGCCGTGGAAGAAGAGGTAACTATTTCCTCCAACTCAGCCCATTTGCCAACACAGAAACTTCGAGTCGTAACCCGGAAAGTAAGGTTTTCACACCCTTTGGCTTATCTGGACCCTCATTTTCTTTTGAAAAAACAGCAACATGAGAGCCGCCGTCAGACCTAGAATGGTGATGAACCGCCTGCTGTTCTTCAAAAAACTCCTTAAAAACGCCAGAATGAGGTTTATTTCTTCGCCTTTTATTTTCCACTGATAGATCTTCTCCCTTGCATTACTAACTTTATTTATCTTTGCAGGAGGTGTCTCGCTCTTCTGGCGACTCATCTCAAACTCAATTCACGGCCTTTAAGACTGCCCCTGGGTAAGGAAGAAATCATCATTCCTCCATGTCTTTCAAAACTGCTTTTTATACTAACTGTTTGATAATATCCTTCTTAGTGGCCAAGCCAAGTCTAAGAAGGCTAAGGTGACTAGGCCAGCGGAAGACCCGCCAGTCCTTGCACCTGAATCAACCATGCCACCTTCTCCTCCGTTAACTGAAGCACCACAAGACCCGGTTGCCAATGCTGAAGTAGCTCCTCCTGAGCCGTCAGTTGACGATACTATCGTTAACCCTTCTGCTACCGGTCCATCCAGCTCAGCCAACCCACCATCGCCGTCAGCCCAGGACGTTCTGATCACTGGAAGCCGCTTTGTTGAGCCGGGGAATCCCACTGTGTTGGCTCGTCACACGGCTAAAAAAGAGGCTTTGGAGAGACAAAAAGTGTGTTATGATGTTTCACATTATAACCATCTGAACGCCAACGACATATTGTCCGGCTATCTCAGCCACGTGCACTCCAGCCGTGACTCAGAAATTGAAATGGTCAAGCAGTTGCAGCTGAAGTATGAGATATATTTTTCCGGCTTACTTATATTCTGCCAGCCCCCAAATCTGTAGATTATGATAAAACCTGAATGATATGTAGACTTATGATATAGGCTAAAACTGTACCTTTAGATTTTTCTGAAGTCCAATAAATTAGAATAAACTTCACCTGTAGTCCCCAAGGGCCGGTTCACTTGACCATAAATGAGCCGGTACTTTGAATTTCATAACTATCTTGTGCCGAACTCAATAGATATTGTAGTCCGGCTTACCCTTGAGAAACTTGCTGAATATCATACATTAGCCCCCAAGTGCCAAGTGTTATTACTTTGTAAAGTACTTGGGACTTGAAGTATAGTAGAGTCATAAGAATTTGTTTTGGCATACATTAGCCCCCAAGTGTCAGGTGGTTTTGCAGTTCAAAGGCACTTGAGACTTGAATCTTGAATCTTGAGCTTTGCTACACCTGTATATGTTTTGCAAACGCCCTATCTGAATTGGGTTTGCAATTGACTAACGCTAAGACCCGGCCGGCGGATCAGGAGGCAGAAATCAAGGCTGCTGACTCCAAGCTTCAATTAAGTCTTGTTGAGACGGAAAAACTGAAAAACAGCTTGACTGCCAAGAAGAAAACCTGGGCTGAAGAGAAAACACTGCTGACACAACGCGCCGAAAAAGCGGAAGCAGCTCTTGAGGAGGTTACTACAGAGCTGGCCAGTTTAAAGAATAGGGTATCTCAAATGGTGTCCGCCATCTTTAGTAAGCCATCTGTACTAACCTTTTGTACCTTCTACTGAGCTGGAATATAAACCGCTAGCTGACCCTTTGTTTACAAAACATGTGCAGGCCCACGAAGCAAGAATCTGAGCCAAGACAACATGACTAGACTGAAGGCGGTGTATACCTTAGTGGATCAATTGTACATTGGCGCACAACGGGCACTTGCCGCTATTTCTCCTGCCAATCAAGGACCCAGCCGGCTCAGTGATGTCTTAAAAAAGCTGTCAATCTTACCCGCCAGGTTCCAAGAAGTTAAGCGATCCTGTGCCAGAGCCGGAGCTTTGACTTCCCTGAGCCACTCCAAGGCTTGGGTGCGAGATCTAGACCCGGCGGCTGTAGCCAAAGGATACCCACGGTAAAGGAAGACGGGTCTCTGTTTGAATAGGATGACTTCGTTGCTTGCGTGAGGGAGGTGCGACCTCAGGCCACCATTCTCGGAGATGAAATAAATATCGATAAATACCAGCCGGGTTTTGATTTGGACAATAAGAAGATGGCGACTCCCTCCTACAAGGTGACCAACATTATCCCGCCGGTTCATCAACATACATTTGCTCCGGATGTTGATCCAGCCGGCTTGATTGATGAAGAAGTAGAATTTATTGCTGTGAACGGTTTTGACTGGTCAAAACCCAGCTTCCAATCAGCATAAGGCGGTGAACCGGTGAGGGAGGAATGAAAAACCATCTTCATGGGCTTTTAAAACCCTTGTAATAGGTTAGTTTTGAAAACACTGCCTATTTTGCCTATGCCATCGCGCATAAGACACCGTGTGTTACTCTGTGCTTTCTGATGTTAATATATGCATCATATTTATGGTTATCTCTGCAATACTCCAGCTCTGTTCCTGTAGATAAAAGGGAAAAAACTGGCTTGGCGGTTTAGTACCGAACGGGTCAGAACACCCGGTTTATAACCAATATTTTATTATAATAGCGGAAAAACAGAAAAACAGATGTGAAAATATCCAAGGTTGAAACAACCTTTGATTAATATAAAAAACAACTGTTCTTCAAATAACAGTCAAAACTGTATTTCTTACCTCTGGACCACCGGTTTATGTGATCCGGGTTATGAGGTTGATGATCCAAACCTTTTGAGAAGTCAATGCTTATGTATGATTGATGATTTTAATGCCTTAGCAGCTTATTGTAAAGTAGTTAAGCCGGTGAAAAGACCGTTCTGATTTGTTGAAAATTGAGACAATAACAAATCAATAAGACAAATAAGACGAATAATAGTTGGTAATCAATACAAATTAACCTTGTAGTTAAAGGTTGGGGTTTTCTGATTCGAATACGATCAGTAAACCGGACCAAAGGGGTTAAGCTAATATTCAACTACGACCATATAGCCCCCAGTGGCTTTGGCGTTGCGCCGATCAAAAGGGTACCGGCAGCTATGTTCTCTTTGGTTCGAATACGACCTATGTTTGAACAGGAACCCCCCAAATGACCTTGAGAGGTTTTTAACGACCCTGATTCGAATACGATCCAAGTCGGACCCAAAAGGGGTTAAGCTATGATTCGAATACGATCAAGAAGCCCCTAGTGAGTTTTGGCTTTTGAGCCAATCAAGAGGGTTACGACAGCTATGTTCTCTTTGGTTTGAATACGACCTATGTTTGAACAGGAAGCCCCCAAGTGACCATGATAGTTTACATCTAGATTCGAATACGATCATAAGCCGGACCAGAAAGGTTAGACTTGATTCAGATATGATCAGCTCCTTAATAGTGATATTAAATAAAGATAGTAAAGATATGTAATCTTTGAAAAGGAAAAAGATCGAGGTCCTGCTTTATTACTTATCATAGTATATACAACGTCAAAGTATGTACATGATGAGAGCCGGTGGCTCAGGTGTAGTATGGCCGAAGTTGAGCAATGTTCCACGGCCGGCGGGTCTCCTCCTCCAACTTATGTGAGTCTTTGTGCTCTCGAAGGTCAATGAGGTAATATGACCCGTTGTTTAAGTTCTTTCTAACCACAAAGGGTCCTTCCCAAGGCGGGGATAGTTTGTGTGCATCTGACAGATCCTGGATGAGCCGAAGCACCAGGTCACCTTCTTGAAAAGTCCTGGACTTAACCCGTCGGCTGTGATAACGGCGCAGGTCCTGTTGATAAATTGCTGATCGAGCCGCCGCTAAGTCTCTTTCCTCATCCAACAAGTCAAGTGCATCCTGTCTAGCTTGCTCGTTACTAGCTTCAACATAAGCCGCCACATGGGGTGAGTCATGACGGATGTCACTAGGCAACATTGCCTCCGCTCCATAAACCATGAAGAAAGGTGTATAACCTGTAGAACTGTTAGGAGTAGTGTTGATACTCCACAGCACCGAGGGTAACTCCTCTACCCAACAACCCAGCGTTCGCTGCAAAGGAACCATAAGCCGAGGCTTGAGACCTTTTAAGATTTCCTGATTTGCTCTCTCAGCTTGACCATTAGATTCATGATGGGCTACAGAAGAAACATCAAGCTGGATATGCTCACGTTGACAAAACTCCTCCATAGCCCCTTGGGATAGATTAGTGCCATTGTCGGTGATAATGCTGTATGGAAAACCAAAACGAACAATCACCTTTTTCATGAATTGAACCGCCATGGCTGCGTCACACTTACTCACGGCTCTGCCTCAACCCACTTTGTGAATTTGTCAACGGCCACAAAAGATGTGTCTTTTTATCCTTAGACCTTTTGAAAGGTCCAACCATGTCAAGCCCCCAGACCGCAAACGGCCAGGTGATTGGAATCATCCGCAACTCTTGAGCCGGCACATGCGCTCGCCGTGCGAATTTTTGACATCCATCACACCTACTAACCAGATCTTCTGCATCAGCATGAGCCGTTAACCAGTAAAAACCATGACGAAAAGCTTTGGCCACAAGAGATTTTGACCCGGCGTGATGACCACAGTCGCCTTCATGGATCTCACGAAGTATTTCTTGGCCTTCTTTAGGGGAAACACACCACTGAAACGCTCCGGAGATGTTGCAATGGTATAATTCTCCGTCAGAAATCGTCATTGACTTAGACCGCCGAGTTATCTGTCGGGCCAGGGTCTCATCTGCTGGCAACTCGCCCCGGGTCATGTAAGCCAAGAACGGCAATGACCAATCTGGGATGATGTGAAGAGCCGCCACCAGCTGTGCCTCCGGGTCAGGAATGGCAAGATCTTCTTCTGTAGGTATCTTAACAGACGGGCTATGCAAAACATCCAAAAAGGTGTTAGGTGGCACCGGCTTACGCTGAGATCTCAACCGGCTTAAAGCATCAGTCGCTTCGTTCTTCCTACGGTCAATGTGTTCCACCTGATAACCCTTAAAATGTCCTGCAACATCATCAACTTCACGGCGATAATCCTCCATGAGAGGGTCCTTGGAATCCCACTTGCCTGATACCTCTTGGGCCACCAAATCTGAATCGCCAAGACACCGGACCTGGCTCAGGCTCATCTCTTTAGCCATTCGAAGACCATGGAGCAAGGCTTCATATTCTACTGCGTTTTTAGTACAAGGAAACATCAGTCGCAACACATAACAGAATTTTTCACCTCGAGGGGAACTTAACACCACTCCAGCCCCCGAGCCCTCCAACTGTCTGGACCAATCAAAGTGAATCGTCCAATATGTGTTGGTTGGTTTCTCCTCTGGCATCTGCATCTCTGTCCAGTCATTAATAAAGTCAACCAGTGCTTGAGATTTGATCACAGTACGTGGTACATACTTCAACCCATGAGACCCAAGTTCAATGGCGCACTTAGCGACTCGTCCAGTGGCTTCTCTATTTTGAATGATGTCTCCCAAAGGAGCAGAGCTAACCACAGTGATTGGGTGACCCTGAAAGTAATGTTTGAGTTTCGGGCTTGCCATGAACACCCCGTACACGAGCTTCTACCAATGTGGATATCTTTGTTTAGATTCAATCAACACCTCATTGACATAGTAAATTGGCCGTTGAATCGGATGTTCCTTGCCAACCTCCTTGCACTCCACCACAATTGCCACACTAACAGCTCGTGAGTTAGCGGCTACGTATAACAATAGCGGCTCTTTCTCAACTGGAGCTGCAAGGACCGGCGGCTCAACAAGCTGTTTCTTTAGATCCTAAAAAGCAGAGTTCGCAGCATCGCTCCAAACGAAATCATCCGTTTTCTTCATCATCTGATACAAAGGCATCGTCTTCTCCCCTAACCGGCTTATGCACCGGCTTAAAGCAGCAACACGACCCGCCAGCCGTTGAAGGTATTGATGCATGTTGGCTTGGCCAGGGATGTGATTGCCTTAATTTTCTCCGGGTTAGCTTCAGTACCTCGGTTGGACACCAAAAAACCCAAGAGATTTCCAGGTGGGACTCTAAAAACACACTTGGTCGGGTTAAGTATCATTTTGTAGACCCAAAGGTTATCAAAGGTCTCTTTCAGATCTGTGACCAAGGTTTCCTCTTTCCTGGACATTACCACTATATCATCCACATAAGCATGAACATTACGCCCAATTTGATTGTGAAGGCAATTTTGCATACACCGTTGATAAGTTGCCTGGGCAATCTTAAGCCCGAAGGGCATAGACACATAGCAAAAGGCTCCAAACGGAGTGATGAAAGTTGTCTTATCCTAGTCCTTGATTGCCATCTTGATCTGATGATAACCTGAATAAGCATCTAGAAAACTCAAACGTGCGCAACCCGCCATAGCATCGATGATCTGATCAATACAGGGGAGAGCAAAAGGGTCAGCTGGAAAAGCCTTGTTTAAATCGGTGTAATCCACACACATATGCCAGGTGCCGTTCTTTTTGAGTACAAGCACCAGGTTGGCCAACCATTCTGGGTGAAAGACTTCCACAATGAACCCGGCCTCCAAGAGCCGGGCCACCTCTTCTCCAATGGCTTTACGCCTTTCCTTGTTGAACCGTCGGAGAAATTGTCTGACCAGCTTAAACTTTGGATCAATATTGAGAGTGTGCTCAGCGAGTTCTCTCGGGACACCCGGCATGTCAGAAGGTTTCCATGCAAAGATGTACCGGTTCTCACAGATGAACTCGATGAGCGCGCTTTCCTATTTCGGATCCAAGTTGGCACTGATGATGAACTGCTTGGATGAGTCGCCGGGCACAAAATCAACCGTCTTGGTGTCATCAGCGGACTTGAATTTCAACACCGGTTCCTACTCCGTTGTTGGCTTCTTTAGAGACGTCGTGTCTGCTGGGTCAACATTATCTTTATAAAACTTTAGCTCCTCTATTGCACAAACCGACTCAGCATATGCAGCATCTCCTTCTTCACACTCCAGGGCTATTTTTCGGCTTCCATGTACTGTAATGGTGCCCTTATAAACCAGCATCTTGAGCTACAGATACACATAACATGGCCGAGCCATGAACTTGGCGTAAGCCAGCCGTCCAAACAAAGCATGACATGGGCTTTTGAACTTAACCACCTCAAAGGTTAATTTCTCTGCTCTGGAATCGTATTCATCCCCAAAGGCTACTTCCAGTTCAATCTTACCAACTGGGTATGCCGACTTGCCAGGTACCACACCGTGAAAGACAATGTTGGATTGCTTAAGACTCTTATTAGTCAATGCCATCCGACGAAACGTCTCATAGTAGAGGATGTTGATGCTACTGCCTCCATCCATGAGCGCTTTAGTGAATTTGTATCCACCAACCTGAGGCGCCACTACCAAGGCCAAGTGACCCGGATTATCAACCCGGGGAGGATGATCCTCTCTGCTCCACACAATAGGCTGTTGTGACCACCATAAGTAACGCGGAACCGCCGACTCGACGGCATTGACAGCCCTCTGGTGAAGCTTCTGGTCCCTCTTGCACAAGATAGTGGTAAATACATGATATTGTCCACTATTCAACTGTTTTGGGTTGCTCTAATATCCGGACTGCTGCTGATTACCTTGGCCAGGTTGTGGATTATAACCTCCCTGGCTACCCGCATGTCCCTGACCTTGAAAGCTGCCTCCACCTGAACCGGCGCCCGGGCCATGAAAGCCGCCTCCACCTGAACCTCCGCCAAGGCCGTGACTTCCACCAAATGCATTTGAATTCTTAAACGCCTTCATAATTGTACAGTCCTTCCACAGATGGGTGGTTGGCTTTTCCCGGGTGCCGTGTCTTGGACAAGGTTCATTCAATAGTTGCTCAAGGGTGGGACCTGACCCGCCCGACCGAGGGGGTTGCCTACCCTTGTGTCGTTGATTGTTGCCCTGCGCATTGGTGTTAGCCATAAATTCATCAGCCTTACGTTTATTACCTCCTTGATTTGATGGGTTATGCTGGTGACCCTTGCCGTTGCCGTTCTTCTTTCCCTTCCATGTCATTTCTTCATCAGACATAGGGTCCTTGGTATTATCAGAATCAGCATACTTGACGAGAGCCGCCATCAACTGGCCCATGTCATTGCAGTCACGTTTAAGCCGCCCCAGCTTCTGTTTCGGAGGTTCAAAACGGCAATTTTTCTCCAACATTAAGACTGCCGAGCCGGCATCCATCTTATCAGATGAATGAATTATCTCCTTGACCCGACGCATCCAATGGGTTGTGGACTCACCTTCCTCTTGTTTACAATTAGTCAGGTCCATGATTGACATAGGTTGTTTGCATGTGTCCTTGAAGTTCTGAATGAACCGGGCTTTTAACTCCGCCCATGAGCCGATGGAATTGGGGGGCAACCCTTTTAGCGAAGTACAAGCCGTTCCATCCAAAATCATAGTGAAATACTTAGCCATCGCCGTGTCGCTGACCTCCAACAGCTCCATAGCCATCTCATAACTCTCAATCCAGGCCCCAGGCTGCAAGTCGGCTGTGTAATTAGGCACCTTACGAGGCCCCTTGAAGTCCTTTGGCAAACGCTCATTACGTATGGCCGGCACCAGGCGAGGACACCTCTGGTTCTCGTGGACACTCCTGCCTCAACCGAGGTTGCTGGATAACCTGAAAAAGTTTGATGAGCCGCCTGCTCCGCTGCCAGTTGAACCGCTCGCTCAACCTCTTGTCGGATCCTCTCCTGATCTGCTAAGTTAAGGGCTCCAGCTTGTACCGGCTCATGCCTGTGTGGCCGGTTGCGGTGTTGAGAATTGCTTGACATATCAGCTGAGTCCATATGCCTACTTTAGCTTGGGCTCCGGCTCGGGCGAGGGGTTGAATGGATTCTTTCCCGACTGTAAGAGTATGCATCCTGCTGCGCTAGAGCTGTTTGAAGAAGTTCTCTCACCCTTCGCGTTTCGATTGCCGTCGGAGAGTCGCCTTCCATCGGGAGAGCCGCAAAACGAGATGACGCGGCAATGAGGTTTTCCAAGGGATTGGAGAAGTGACCCGGCGGTGTTGGCACATAATGAGGCGGATCGGTGTGTACACGAGGTGGTTCCATGGTGTGCGGCTGAACCGGTGCCCCGGGTGTCGTGATCCGATTTGCCTTTGGCGGGTTACTTGCCCCGGCCCTGGGTGTGTGAAAAAGGTTCCTAGGATCGAGTGTCAGAGGTAGACGTGAATGAGTTTTTTGATGCCTTCTTCTCATGACCTTGTTTGACGCGCTCAGATCCACCGAGAGCCGGAAGGTCTCTGCTTGAAGCTGCTGAGCACGAGCGTCCAAAGCCACCCGCTCCGCAGCCATCCTAACCTCTTCTGCTGCTAAATTCTCCTTAGCTTGTACCATCTCTTCACGTACGCGTGCCACCTCCGCGTCGTGCTGAACCTTATCCGCCGGCTCCACCATGGCAGTCAATAGAGCCGTCAGCTTATCTATGAGGTCCATTAGAATTTGAGCCAGGGGGCGCGCAGATTCTCCTGACCCGGCTGCTGCCGACCCGGTGGCTGTTGCTGCTGCAGCTGTGGAGTTCTGCCCGGGCTGTGTGCCTGCCATGAAGACTCCAGCCCGATTCGGCGGCTCAAAGGGGTCCGGAATACTGCCGCCATCGGAACAGCCCCCGAGCATGCCATCCTGCAGCTGATACAAAGAGTCCGTCTCGCCCATTGATGATGTAGCGTCAGAACAGATGGCCGTCTCACCGCCATCCACCGACTCTTCAGAGTATTCACCGCCGTGGATGCAACCTACGGAGGCATGCTTCACGACAGATTGAACATGGGTGGACCTCGCGCGTTGAGCCGTTTCGACGAGGTTGGTGTGGACGTCCGGCTCAGGGCCCGATTCGCCGATCCGGCCGATGAAGACATGAATTCCGCCAAAGGGGACCTAGTACCCGTACTCAATTGAGCCGGCCTCAGGGCCCCAGCCTTCGTCATCGATGCAGAGCTTGCAGCGACGACTCTTGGTCATCCGGCCCACAACGTATCCCTTGAGCCCTTCGAAGTTGCCCTTCAAGAAATCAAATCCACCGTGCGCTGGCCCCATGCTGGGCGCCAACTGTCGTGGAATTTGTCGGTGTTCTGGGAACGGGGGTCCCCAGACTTGCCTGCCTGCGGCCTGCGGCATGGCTCAAAGGGGGCCCAGCACGGCCCATCTTCATCAACACAGACCCAAGACCCTCGTGAGGGGCCAAGCCTCGCGGGGCGGACGACACGGAGCTTCCTCAGGCACGGCCTCATCAGGCTGGCTCGCGAGGAGGCGGAGAGATCAAGGCGGGGTACCTCACGAGGTGCCCGTGACGCAAGCCATGACGACCAAAGGCGCCAGGCGGGCGCCGGCCGCGCAGTGTCCTCCTTTCCTCTTTGGTGCAAAGGGAGCAAGCGCAGGCGAGAGCATCAAGCAAAGGCACCCGTTTCAGTGCAACAAGACCAAGACCAGTCCAACGGCAGGGAGGAAGTCATTGTGGAGCCCAAGCCAGTGTCACCACCAGAGCCTTTGGCAGGCGAGGACCAACTTTAGTCAGGATAAGTGTGCCAGATGTTCCCCTTCAAAATGGCCAATTGTTGACGCCCTTCCCGCTCAATATTTGGGAAGAGGCCCAGGGCCTTTGCCTATAAATA
Source organism: Triticum urartu (assembly GCF_003073215.2). NCBI lineage: Eukaryota > Viridiplantae > Streptophyta > Magnoliopsida > Poales > Poaceae > Triticum > Triticum urartu. Next base: position 275,549,122 of record NC_053025.1, read on the forward strand.
GGACTAGCCACCCCCAGGGTAGGGAAGATCTAGAATCGGCCAACCCAGAAACAAGCTGGGATCGAGATCGGATCGCAATCAAGAAGAGAGAGAGAGAGAGAGAGAGAGAAGGGTGACTGAACTCCTCCTAGCAGTTCGTCGCCCCAGCCAAGAACAGACCCTCACGAGGCTGTTCTTCCTTGTATTGCTCATCATCATCAGCCCAAGAGGCAATCCACCACACCACACACTGGAGTAGGGTATTACACCACAACGGTGGCCCGAACCAGTATAAACCGTGTGTCTTTTGTGCTATTCTTTCCATAGCTTAGATCTTAGCGAGGCGGAGGGGTGCAGGTAGGTAGAAGGCGAAATCTCCGCGCGCACCCTAGTGTTCGAACCTCAAGGGTCTGCCGGAACCCGAAATCCGACATTTGGCGCGCCAGGTAGGGGTGCGCCGGAATTCGTCTTCCACCACCCCGTTCTCCTCCGACCATCGCGTCCATGTCTGACGCTCGTCGGGCCCGCGCCGAGCGCCGGGCCGCTCTCGCTTCCCACGTCGCCCAGACGGCTCCTATCGGTGGGCGTCCTCGCCGTTCCCCGTCACCTGCCATCAACGCCGCCACCGGCCCGGCGGGGGACGAGCAGCAAGCGTCGTCTCAGCATCCGTCCATGCAGCAAGACGGCCGCACCGCTACTCCCTCGCTCACCCCAGCTGGTTCTTCGTCCCGCATGATCCGCGGACCCATGGAGGCTCGAGCTGCGCTCATCGCGGCACACGAGCTCATGCGCTACCGTCCCGTCGACGATGTCTACGAAGAATGGCTCGACTGAGTCGCCGAGCTCGTCCACGCCGCAGGGGGCTCTCCTGCGTCGTCCGTTCTGCTGCACCGCACCCCGCCCCGCGCGGGCGACGAAGCTCCGGCGGTGCCCCGGCTGCCTCCTCGTCAAGAAGGCGCCATGGCTCCAAGGCGCGTGGCCCTTGGGCGGAACCCGCTCCGTCAGGTGCCAGCGCGGCAAGAGCAGAGCTGCCAAGAAGTCCCTCGCCCGCAAGAAGCTGCCCGGGAGCTCCCTGCTCCAGCACGTCGCGACCATGCTCCTGCTCTTGCACGTCAAGACCCCGCGCTGCTCCCAGCTGCAGCGCGTGGGGACATGCAAGACCAAGCTCTCCGTCACCCAAGGCCTCCCGTGGCCACAGCTGGCTGCCGTGCCTTCACCACCGAGCTACGCAGCGTCGCGTGGCCCGGCAAGTTCAAGCCAGACCTGCCTCCTCGTTACGACGGCATGGCCGACCCTGCGGAGTTCCTCCAGCTCTATGAGCTGGGCATTGAAGCTGCCAACGGAGACGAGAAGGTCATGGCGAACTGGTTTCCCATGGCGCTCAAGGACGGGGCCGCACCTGGCTCCTGAACCTGGCTCCAGGCACGATCTCCTCCTGGGACGAGATGCGCACCCGCTTCATCGCCAACTTCCAAGGTACTCGCGACCGGCAACCCGCCGTGAGCGACATGCGCCACATCAAGCAACAACCCGGAGAGACCCTGCAGAAGTACATCCAGCGCTTCAACAACGCACGCCTCAAGATTCCCAAGGTGACCGAGGAGGCCATCATCTCAGCCTTCTCCGACGGCGTGCGCGATGTCAAGATGAAGGAGGAGCTGGCGATGCATGAAGACCTGTGCACTTCCTTGGAGTTGTTCAACTTGGCAACCAAGTGCGCCAGGGCTGAGGATGGGCGTCTCTCCCTCCTCGAGCTGCCTGCCGCAGACCCAGAAGAGAAGAAGCCCAAGGCCAAGGATGTGAAGTGCAAGGGGGCTGCCGTGCTCGCGACAGAGCCAGACACCAAGCGGGGCAGAGATCAGCCCGAACCTTCCAAGGGCAGTCGGTACTGTGTGTACCACGACGTCCACACCAACAACACCAACGAATGTCAAGAGCTCCGAGCCGTGCGAGAAGGAAGGATCGGCCGTCGCCCCGACCGCGGTGACCGGGGCTACGGTCGAGGAGGAGGAAGGAACGCAGGACGCTGGGAAGACCGCTGCCCGCGCCAAGGGTGGCGCGATCGACCTCGCGAGGATCGCTGGCAAGACTCGCCTCGTGAGGGAGACCGGAGGGATCAGCCTCGCGAGGATCGCCCACAAGGCAACGCAGGCCTCCCTCCGCTGCCGCCGTAGCCAAGGAGAAACGAGGACCGCCATCAGGACGAGGGGGCTGGGGGCTTCCAGGAGCCACACGCGATCGCCTGCATCCTGGGCGGGGCTCAAGCCCCAGCCTCTCAACGCATCTTCAAGCAGTTCATCTGCGAAGTGAATGCAGTCCTCCCCAAGCTCGAAGCCACGCGCCCTCTTAGGTGGTCGGCGTGCGCCATCACGTTCAGCTCAGCAGATCAGCTCAAGTGTGCGGCCACAGCCGGAGTCCTCCCGATGCTTTGTTCCCCAATCATCAGCAATGTGGCGGTCACCAGGACCCTCATCGATGGCGGGGCAGGGCTCAACGTCCTGTCCGTGGAAACATTCAACAATCTCCAAGTGCCCTACAACCAGCTTCAGCCAACCAAGCCTTTCTCCGGAGTCGCTGACGGCTCCACGGTCCCGATTGGGCAGGTCCGCCTCCCTGTCACCTTCGGGGCACGCGACAACTACCGCACCGAGCTCATCGACTTCAACGTCGCCCACATTCGCCTGCCGTACAACGCCATCCTTGGGTACCCAGCGCTGGCCAAGTTCATGGCCGTAACTCACCATGGCTACAACGTCCTCAAGATGCCAGGAAGTGGTGGAGTCATCACGGTGCCCTGTGAAGAGAAAGGACGCGGTGTGTTCCCTGGAACGAGCCTTTCAGGCCGCATCACTGGAAGACCCGGATCGCGGAAGCAGGAGGCTTCCCGAGACCGCCCCCAAGAAGAAGAAGACATCGTCCGGCCCGGCCCCTCAGGAGGTAGGCCCCTCAGGGCTCGCGCCTACCCAGGGGGAACCTCCTTCCATCGCATAGGAAAGCGCGCCCGGCGCCCTCCTCAGGCAGGGCTCGGGGGCTCTCCCCTGGAGGGCCACCGACCCGGCTAAGGTCACAAGGGAGGCGCTTGGGCACCACATGGAGGCGTGTTTCAAAGCACGTTTCCCTCAAGAAGGAGTAAGGCAAGGAGAGCCAGACCCTCAGGAGTTTGTCAGCAAGGCCAATCAGGAGCTACAGGAGTCAAGAGTCATGAAAGGCGGCCGCCGCCTACCAGCTGTGGCTCCCCATCCAGGCGAGGATGGTGGGCTGCGCGTCTGCATCGACATACCAGGGCTCAATCGAGCCGCCTCTCTGGAGCGCCTCTGGCCCTCGCGAGTGGGGCGCTACGAAGGTCCACCCCACAGCTACGTTCGCATGCCTTACGGCTTGCCGAACGCGGCTGCCACGTACCAGCGCCTCATGAGGGGCATCATGGAGGCTCAAGAGGCCAGGCGTTTCGCAGCCCTGGCGGAGATGGAGATGGTCCGCGAGGAGCCACCAGCGCCTCCGGAGCCTCCCGAGGACCCTGGGCCTGGGGGCTCGTGAGGATCGGCTTCCGCAGCCCACCGAGTCTGCTACACCAACACTCCTTCGTCCTCAACATCATCAGGTGACATCTTTCAAGTTTCATTTCTAGCTGGGAGCGCCCCCCAGGGCTGCATTATTCCCAGGCCGCGTGGGTCCGTCCCTGCGGCATGTATCCCTTTTATTTCATGTTGTTAGCTTACTTTGTTGGGGGCGCCCCACGGGCTGCATCATCCCCAAGTCGCTCGTGCCTGACCCAGTGATGTCCGCCTTCCCAGCATCTATTTGAATGAATCCACTCCTTCGCGGCTAATGTGTTTGACCTAGTTGCCCGCTCAACTGACGCCAACTGACGGAGCTGCTCCCAAACGGCACGACGCTTGCGCATGGGTCCGTCCCTGCAACGCCGACAAACCTGAATGGCTGAGCTCTGGCCGTGGCAGCCCCGCATGGCGCCACCTCGTCAAGCCTTCAGTGCCTCATCGCCCCTCGGAAGCAACCAACAGTTGACTGTCAATTGTCATGGCAACCCCTCGCTCTTTCTATGATGGGTCTACAGGATCTCCTAAAGGAGCTGCGCCAGGCGAGGCCCTTGCGGTGTCTCCTTCACTCTCATCCGCGCGAACCGCTTGCACGTTAAAGGGGTGGTGCCTGAGCATCGCGACTCAGGGCTCCTACTGGCTCTCCAGCCCTCACCCTCTGGCCTTGTCCACGGCATCGCGACCTGGCATACCAGCGACGGCTGAGACTCGCTCGAGGGCCGGGACTCAAGGACGTAGAGCAGAAAGTGGAGCAAAGGCGAGAGGGGAGGGACACGCGAGGACCTCGCCGAGCAACCTCACGCCTGCCGATGCACGAGCCCGGCGACACACCAGAGAGCGGTCCCTGATTCTTGAGATAAGTCACCACCCGGAAGCACCAGCTACCATGGCACCATCCCCGCACCTAATGCAATTCCGTGTTAGCGACGCCGCTTTCCTTTCTCACTGAACGACGGCTGCTTGAGCGCCAAAGGGGATCTCTTGAGCATCGCGACTCAGGGGCTCTTACCGGACCCCAGGTCGCTCACCTCCTGGCCTTGACCAAGGCATCACGACCTGGCATACCAGCGACGGCTGAAGCCGCCTTGGGACTGGGACCTGTCGGCGCAGAGCACCAAGCCATCGTGAGGTTCGAAAGGGAGAACTGAGCTAAGACGGAATGAGCAACTCGCACAGTTCTACGACAAGGGTTATATTAACAAAACAGGATCACAGGCACCTTACAAGCCCCCACGGGACGCGTCTTTGATTCCTCGCAGCGAACAGATCCTAAAAGGACGATAACTACACGCGCCCCTGCAAAAGACGCCATCATCAACAGTGGGCCGTCAAGCACCGGCGCCAACCCCATCCAGATCAGAGTCGGCGACGGCCTGACGAGCCCGCCCTGCTCTAGGAGCAGCGCCGGCTCGGGGGCTCGTAGCTGTCGTCGCTCATCTCTGGAGTCGCGAAGAGCTCGCCGGAGTCGCTGGAACCTCCGACGCCTCCGCCGCTTCAGCTGCCGCCAAGGGAGCGATCAGCGGGCCCAGTCCTCGCCGTAGCAGGGCCCCGACCACCTCTCCCGGGGCAGCACTCCAGTCGGCGCCCGTTCGCATCGAAGACCTTGAAGAACATCACCGAAGCACCATCATACTCCAAGTGGATCGCGAAGGCGCCTCTTGTCCCGCAAACCCGGGCGATTTCGCTCCAGCCTCGAGTCATGAAGACCTCGCCCGGGGCAACGACCACGACCTCTGCCTCGGTCACGAGGGCGCTGCAGCCGGCGTGCTGCAGCCAAAGCTCTAGGAGCTCTCCATGCGGAATGATGGAGGCGAAGAAGGGAGGAAGGCGAATCCAGGACTGAGGAGGCATGGCGGCATGGAGCACGAACTCTCGGGAGGAGCCCTCGGTGTGGACCCCAGGGGGGACGACCCACACCTTCGTGACCCATCGGCGCCGACGGCAGCGCCGCCCGTGGCGATCGGCATCGACTCCTTCAGAGCCCTCGATGTCGGCGTACAAGGGAAGCGGGAACCCCGGCGGTGGCCGCTCGCACCAGGGCCTCGACACCACCTGATGGGCCCCCTCGTCCCGGCCACGGAGGGCGAGCCGTTTCTTCGGCGGGAGCGGGTCTGGTTCCTCTCAGGGAGCCTTTCCCTTCTCTGTCGTCGAGAACCGGCGGATCGGAGCCATCACAGCAAGACGGAGCAAGGACCGGGAAGAAGGAGAAGCAAAAAAGGGATGGACTGGAAGGGCGCGCACCGTTCCGTACTTATGGCCGGCGAAGGCCAACCGCCGACCTCCACGATCATAGGTAATCATGACCCGCTTTGCATGCAGGGACTTGTCCAATCCGTGCAGTTGCCGAGGTGCCGTGGGGAAGTGGAGACGCCCACGTCCAATCAACCGTCACGTGGCGCCCAAGGCCGCAGGCTGTTAGGGCCCGCGGCGCTTCGCTCTTGCCCTTTCGCCTCCCTGCACGGCCAAGTCCGGGCGCGCCTTGGGCCCGGGGGCTACTGTCGGCGTTCTGGGAACGGGGATCCCCAGACTTGCCTGCCTGCGGCCTGCGGCGTGGCTCAAAGGGGGACCAGCACGGCCCATCTTCATCAACACAGACCCAAGACCCTCGCGAGGGGCCAAGCCTCGCGGGGCGGACGACACGGAGCTTCCTCAGGCACGGCCTCATCAGGCTGGCTCGCGAGGAGGCGGAGAGATCAAGGCGGGGTACCTCACGAGGTGCCCATGACGCAAGCCATGACGACCAAAGGCACCAGGCGGGCGCCAGCCGCGCAGTGTCCTCCTTTCCTCTTTGGTGCAAAGGGAGCAAGCGCAGGCGAGAGCATCAAGCAAAGGCACCCATTTCGGTGCAACGAGACCAAGATCAGTCCAACGGCAGGGAGGAAGTCATTGTGGAGCCCAAGCCAGCGTCACCACCAGAGCCTTTGGCAGGCGAGGACCAACTTTAGTCAGGATAAGTGTACGAGATGTTCCCCTTCAAAATGGCCAATTGTTGGCGCCCTTCCCGCTCAATATTTGGGAAGAGGCCCAGGGCCTTTGCCTATAAATAGGACTAGCCACCCCCAGGGTAGGGAAGATCTAGAATCAGCCAACCCAGAAACAAGCTGGGATCGAGATCGGATCGCAATCGAGAAGAGAGAGAGAGAGAGAGAAGGGTGACTGAACTCCTCCTAGCAGTTCGTCGCCCCAGCCAAGAACAGACCCTCGCGAGGCTGTTCTTCCTTGTATTGCTCATCATCATCAGCCCAAGAGGCAATCCACCACACCACACACTGGAGTAGGGTATTACACCACAACGGTGGCCCGAACCAGTATAAACCCTGTGTCTCTTGTGCTGTTCTTTCCATAGCTTAGATCTTAGCGAGGCGGAGGTGTGCAGGTAGGTAGAAGGAGAAATCTCCGCGTGCACCCCAGTGTTCGAACCTCAAGGGTCTGTCGGAACCCGAAATCCGACAGAATTGTCATGGCAGATGTCCTAGCAAAAGGACTTAGTCGTAGGGCCATCGCAACTAGGAATCTTAAAGGGGTTAATCGGGACAAAGGACATGAGAGGTTTTATACTAGTTCGGCCCCTTACAATGAAGGTAAAAGCCTACGTCTAGTTGTGTTGATATTGCTAGGGTTTCGATTACCAAGAGGCTAGTTCGCCGGCTTGGTTATCGATCTCTTGTTTCTTGCCCTAAGCCGCCACCGGGTCGTCCCCTTATATACACGGGTTGACGCTTGGCGACCTGCAGAGTCCCGGCCGGCTCATAAAGCGTGTCCAGCTCGGTGACTTCTTTTACATGCCTTTTCTTACAAGTCTTTCCTTACATACGGCGGTTTACAATATTGGGCCTTAAGCTGCCTCTAGGCTTAGGCCTTCTATAAGCTTTAATAAACTATCCTCTTGATTGTTTTCTGGACTTCCTTTGTGACCCATCATTGGGACTGACCCGGCCCGTCCTGGTGTGTGTAGCCCCCCCCCCCGGCTCCTTCTTTCCAGCACACACCAGTCGATATACCTCTCTAGCCAAGTGTGCCTACCACAAACACACGCTTTACCTCTTCTATTCTCACCGTCCATGCCCCCTATGTCCAATACGGTTCCACACACGTGCACATTCCCGCCCCTCTTTTCATCGATCTCATACTCGCACACTCCTCCCCCTCGATATAGTAGGCCTCTCGCACCACCTCCTAGCCGCACCCCTATCTCTTTGTCTGTCTCTCCGGACCTTATTTGCTTCCAACACATGCATGCATATACACCTACCAATCTCCCTACATATAGCTAGGTCGACTACATGTCTTTTTTCCCCATGCACCGGTCGATGTACCTCAGTAGTTATGCCTCTCCCTTTCTCCGACTATTGCTGGAAACCACGGCCACCTATGGGACCAGAGGGCCCCTTGCTGGTTCGGCGGGGGAACCTCATGTTGCACAAAGAGTAGACGAGCATGGGGCAGCACGGCAGAGATCACGCAGGCAATTTTACCCAGGTTCAGGCCACTGTGAGGCCTAAAACCCTGCTCCTGCTTTGGTGGATTGATGGTGGAAGAGTGGTGGTGGAGCGTAGTACGCTTGCCCGGCAAGGACGGCAGTGGCTACGCGCGTATGGGTGTGTTTGTTATCCAACCTTCTAACCCCTTTCTACGGTTTCCATGGGCCTCCTTTATAGATTAAGGGGCTACCACAATGGCAAAGTAGTCATTATGCACTGATAAGATAGCAAACAGTGCTATCATACCTAACTCTGCAGGCTGACAAGGTGCATTAAATGCACTGCTTAACGTCATGTTGTTGGTTGCCCGGCAAGCCTTGCCGGGCTATTTTGCCAGCTTCACACCTGCTCGCTTGATACGTCGCAAGACGGGTGTTTTTCTAGGGCATCTTCTGTAGAGAAAGGCTACCATGTGGTGAATGGCTGCCACTTAGTCACTTTGCGGCTTTACACTGCACTGTTTGACGACGCGGGTCGTGGTGGAGTAGTTGGGTGAGGTGGTTTTGCCCTCATGTGCCTGACAAGCCCTGCCGGGATGTCTTGGGCGTCTTCTTCTGGGGGTGGCCCCTCCCCTACTGAGCTCGCTTGCCGGCAAGGAGGGGGGCTTTTCTCCTGGTGGCATCTTGCTTCTTTGGCTTGATCTGGGTCCTCTTGGTTTGCATGTTGGTCCTTCGAAGCTCTTGATCTCTTGCACTCCGGCATGCACTACTAGGGAAAAGCCTTGCAGTAGCTCGGGTTTTAGGCCTACCACGAGCACGGGTGGCCGCTACTAATACGGTGCTACCGCTAATGTTTAGTAGTAGCATGGGCTTAATCGCGCTACTGCTATATTCACTTAGTAGTAGTGCTTGCTTGAAAGGGCGCTACTGGTAATTACTAGTAGCGCCTCTCGCAGCCCGCGCTACTACTACTATTCCGTATTATATTTATTTTTTATTTCATGTTGTATTCATACACCTTTATACAAGTTTTCATAGAGCAGCAATTTAGAGATTGGTTTTACATCATAATGAGTTACTACATCACTAGGTGAAAGAACCATGGACTAGTTTCAAGTGGATGGACATCCACTTGAAACTAATCCGTGGTTCTTTCACCCAATGATATAATAAGTATCATCATCATATCAGTAACAACTTATCATCATAATACGTCATTGTCATGTAACACCTCCTCATGATCATCTTTTTCATCAATGAGAGATCATATAGCAAGTTGGTCACTAGTCATAATCACAACTTGTCGTCATCACCATCAACTCTAACACATTGTACCACATAATAACACATTCTACCTAGGACCTACTTCTCTCTCAGAGGACCTACTACCTTCTCTTAGGTAAAATAGCATAAAACAAGATAGGCCCTGACTCTCCATTATGGAGAATGGAGATTATCCCGCCTCCAATTCTTGCCTTTCGCACAATGTTGCTTCGAAGTACCTCCTTACGACTGTCCATATATATTTTCCATTCTTTGATTTTGATGTCTTCACCGGTTTTAGAAATCTGATATAGACAGGAGTGATTCGCAGGATGACCTGGCAGTATGTTCAAAACATCAAGGCAACCATTCTGAAACATCAGATGAGGCACAGAATCCTTTGGGATTTCCTGTTGAAAAACATAGTAATAACTTCGTAGTTAGCAATGTAGTTCAGTTCTAGAAGAATTTATGCAAAACATGCATGAATGTTGTAATAGTAAAAAAATCTTACCATGACATCTCCATGGATGTTACCATAGTTCAACACGTGAACTAGTGGCACGTATTGATCATAATGTGGAGGAGTTTGATAATAGATATTGTAATTCTCAAGATAAGTACAAAATGTGATCAGATGATTTTTCTCCAGATAGGTTAATTTTGAGCCATCGGTGTAGTAGGTTCTGTCTACCATCTTCCGCACATTTTTTGAAGAAGGAAAATAAGCTGTAACATATTTTGAATTAAACAATATAAGTTACTTAGTAACTATGTTTGAGAAACTCACATAGCGGTAGAATTGGAAGCGTATGAACAAGGACCCAAATGTCCATGTTGTCTTTCTCAATGTCAGGATCACCAAGATCCATGGTGACAATCATACCCTCATAAAAACCATACATCTTACAAAGTGCTTCCCAATTTGTGTAACAAAAATGGATTACGCTCTTAGGATTGTGCATATTTACTTTGAAATCCATACCATGATGGGTCCTTAGGTGAATTTTCTTTGTTTCGAAACTTTCATGGTCTTCAAAACCCATCCTCTCCAAGACATAGCGTCTTGCATGGCATGGGATAAGCTAGTCAAATTGCAAAAGATGAAAATTACACGTTGAAATAGTTGAAGTGGTGATTAACTATGAAAAAAAATACTTGTCGCCGTTACATACCGTTTCAACATCGAATTTCTCCTGGAGCTTAATGCTGAAGCGCCGATCTTCGTCCAAGTGAGGCCTGTCGCACGGACCTCGGTCATCATCGCATTAGCCGCACTCCCCCGGGAGACTTTCGTCGCCCGATGACGACATTTCCTATGTTCATAATTCAAAGACTAACTTGTACAATTAAATATATGTACGACAAAAACTAAATTACATCCTTATTATTCATCATGGGCATAATGTCGTTTGATTATCTTTCTAGGAATTCCGGGACACTCGATATTTCCTAAATATTCTAGCATAAGTCATGCCAAAATTCACAGAAAAATCCAGCACGCACTTTGCTAAAAAAGGACATATCGAGCGCCTGAAATTTGCCAGAACGGATATTAATCAACACTCCGACAAAACATAGCCAAGCACAGAGCAACACAAGATATACATGTTTTTATCTGCATCATATGAGCATTCAAGCTTGATGGTCATTGCATTTCAATGGTTCAAATATGAACAAAAACATTTCAAAATATCTTTTAGGACTCATAATAACATGGAGATTTGGCTGGTCTCACCTCGAGGTCGGAGGGGGTCGGTGACGGGGATGACGGCGGGGACGATGGAGGGGCTCCTTGATTTATGCAAAAATAAAAACCCTATAAGCTATCAACTAATCAAATGCATACGTCTTGCATAGTGGGGTCCAATTTGAGCCTTCAAAATAGGAGTACTTCTCCACTTAATTTGTAGGATTGCTTGTGCACTTTGCCATGTCATGCATAATTAAATCGGACATGCATCATACTTGGTTGTGCATCATGCCATGCTTATGTGGCGGTTGTTTTACTATGTTGTTTGCTTCTTTACGGTGTTGCTCCTTCGGGTTAGTTCCGATAACGTCACGTTTGTGAGGATCCGTTCGTCTACGTCCGTTTGTTCTTCTTCATGGACTCGTTCTTCTTCCTTGCGGGATCTCAGGCAAGATGGCCATACCCTCAAAATCACTTCTATCTTTGCTTGCTAGATACTCGCTCTATTGCTATGCCTTTGCTGCGATACCTACCACTTGCTATATCATGCCCCCATTTGCTAGGCCAAGCCTCTAACCACCTTGTCCTAGCAAACCGTTGTTTGGCTATGTTACCGCTTTGCTCGGCCCCTCTTATAGCGTTGTTAGTTGCAGGTGAAGATTGGAGTTTGTTCCATGTTGGAACATGGATATTTGTTGGGATATCACAATATCTCTTATTTAATTAATGCATCTATATACTTGGTAAAGGGTGGAAGGCTCGGCCTTATGCCTGGTGTTTAGTTCCACTCTTGCCGCCCTAGTTTCCGTCATACCGGTGTTATGTTCCTTGATTTTTGCGTTCCTTACACGGTTGGGTTATAATGGGAACCCCTTGACAGTTTGCCTTGAATAAAACTCCTCCAGCAAGGCCCAACATTGGTTTTACCAGTTGCCACCTAGCCTTTTCTTTCCCTTGGGCCGGCCGGCTCAAGGGTCATCTTTATTTAAACCCCCGGGCCAGTGCTCCACTGAGTGTTGGTCCAACCTGTCAGCTGCCGGTGGCCACCAGGGGCAACTCTGAGCTGGCCTACCGGAACCTTGGACAATTCGGTGTGCCCTGAGAACGAGATGTGTGCAGCTCCTATCGGGATTTCTCGGCACATTTGGGTGGCTTTGCTGGTCTTGTTTTACCATTGTCGAAATGTCTTGTAACCGGGATTCCGAGTCTGATTGGGCCTTCCTGGGAGAAGGAATATCCTTCGCTAACGTGAGAGCTTGTGATGGGCTAAGTTGGGACACCCCTGCAGGGTTTTGAACTTTCGAAAGCCGTGCCCGCGGTTATGGGCAGATGGGATATTTGTTAATGTCCGGTTGTAGAAAACCTGAAACTTATCTTAATTAAAATGCACCAACCGCGTGTGTAGCCGTGATGGTCTCTTTCCGGTGGAGTCCGGGAAGTGAACACGATGTTGGAGTTATGCTTGACGTAGGTTGTTCTAGGATCACTTCTTGATCATAGTTCATCGATCGTGCCTTTGCCTTCTCTTCTCACTCTCATTTGCATATGTTAGCCACCAAATATGCTAGTCGCTTGCTGTAGCTCCACCTCATACCTTTTCCCTACCCATAAGCTTAAATGGTCTTGATCGCGAGGGTGTGAGATTGCTGAGTCCCCGTGACTCACAGATTACTTCCAACACCAGTTTGCAGGTGCCGATGATACAAGTGCAGGTGACGCAACCCAGCTTAGTTGGGAGCTCGTTGAAGTTCGTGTCCATTGAGTTGTTTCATTTCCAGTTGATCAGTAGTGGAGCCTAGTTGGGGAGATCGAGGATCTGTAGCATTTGGGGTAGTCTTCTTTTATTTTGGTTTCGTAGTCGGACCTTGTGTGTATCTGGATGATGTTATATTACATTCATGTATTGTGTGAAGTGGCGATTGTAAGCCAACTATGTACCTCTTTTCTATTTCATTACATGGGTTGTTGTGAAGATTACCTCACTTGCGACATTGCTTACAATGCGGTTATGCCTCTAAGTCGTGCTTCAACACGTGGGAGATATAGCCGCATTGTGGGCGTTACAAGTTGGTAATCAGAGCCTTCCCCGACTTTAGGAGCCCCCTGCTTGATCGAATCAATATAGTTGTTGAGTCTAGAAAAATGTTTTGAGTCTTATAGGTTTATATATATATCGGAGAGTAGGATTCTTTTTACTCCTCAGTCCCTTCGTTGCTCTGGTGAGGCATCCTGACGTACAGTTTTGACTCTTCTCTTCTCAAATTTCACTAAAAAAATTTAGGATCACGCAGGTATCTTGGAATCGTTCCGATCGTTTTGTGACGAGAACATTGTTCTTGGTGCCTCCTGACATTTACGGGTTGTGGCAGTGTCCCGGGGAGTTGAGCTCCGAGGTGTTGTCGTCACAATTTTATCGTTGCAGTTCTGGAATACCTGAGTTTCGCCAACATCGAAAATCTCTTTTATACAGTTGTTGGTGAGATAACCTCGACGCCACCTAGTACTGGGGCGGGAGTTCGGGAGTATTGCCATAACTCGTATAACGGATGCTTTTCGAAGGTTGAGGTAAATGATTTCCAAAGGTTTCTTGGTTATGTGTTGAAGGATGGATACAGCTGGATGTAGGATTTGCTAGTTTTGGGTGAGATATTATGCTTCCCCTGTATCCCCAACACCTGATTGCATAACCGGAAAGTTTCGGGAGTTTATAAGTGGGAATTCAAGTAGCTCTTAGGATATCTTTCCGACATATGCATGATTTGAGATTGGGGTTCGATGTCTAGTGGTCCGCCTATCCACGGTTGGTTTTACAGTGGTCTCGTTGTGTCTTAAAAGAGTCCTTGGCTATGCTGACTCGGGGACGCTTCGTATGTCATGTGCACTGCCTTGTACATGATGGAGCTGTACGATCGAGCCCGTGTAGGCCCCACCACGAAAACTTCGGACGAAATCTCAATCATATGTTTGTTCCGTCTTATTCTGCAATTCAATCCCTTGTTTTGTTTCCAGTTGTGGTATTCGAGTTGCCTTGAAATCAAATGTTGATTCCATACCTTTCTTAAACAGTGTTCTCATACTCCGATGTTAATACAAATCCTTCTTGATCATCGAGCTTGTCATCTAAATTTCTTCTCAAGCGGTGTGTCTCTATTCAAGTGGATCCGATCATTTTCAACATCAGCAAGATCCAATTTCAGTTCTTCTCAACGGTGTTACCTTCATCCGTTCCAAGTTGACTTTGTTTTTCCCACCCTCCCATCCCTTTTTATTCAAGGACTCAGATGTCTTAATCAAGTATCCATTTTGTTCATGTGAAGTCTCTCCATTCTTTTCCGTCAATATTCTTATCCGGTGATTCTCAAGAAGATGCTAACGGAGCTTCAAGTTCATCATTCTTCGTTTCTTTTATCTTCTCTGGTGGATTCAATTCAAGCTTTGTATTGAGCATAGTATTTTCATTTTGCCCAATGCTTTTCGTATGAACGGTGCTCCTCATAATCATTCCCCGCTTGCTATTCAATTGTTCCGGAGTGTGGAAGATATCTCGAAGATTCATGTTTCCACTACGCATTCGATCAACCTATTCCGAGGTTGTTATCTTATTCAAGTCATTTAATTCAACCGATGTAATCTCTCGTTTGAGCAACCATTTCAACGGTGTTTCTTTTGAGTGGGCCCTAACCCACAGGTCTTTTCCCAGGATCTTACCTGACTCTTCTAATTTTTCCAGAGTTACTCTCAAATTTCATTTCGAAGTTTGACGTAAGAATGAATTATCATCAGTCAAATGTCTTTCTCCAAGATCTTTCAAATTCTTTTCATTGTTGGTTCAACCTTTCTATTTTTCATCCTGGAGTATCTCAACAATTCATGGTGGTGTTTCTCATCGGTATTCTCAACATTTTAAGACCAAAGAAGATTTTTTCTCTCAATCTTGCTCCATTCTCTTCAAGATTCATCGCTCTAGCTTCATGCCATCCTCTCATAATTGTTTCGGTTGTGAGAATTTCTTTTCACCCATCCGGAGCATTTCAAGAGTATTTCAGTTTGTTTTCTATGAAGCCCATCATTTCAGAAGATTTATCCATTCTAGCTTTCAGCTCTCGTTCTCCAAATCTTACCGGTGCTTCATTCAAGTTTTCTCTGATCAATTCGGGATCTCTTCGTTCACTTGCATCTAAATTCTCTCAAGTATCTTCGCTCATTTTCCAATTCCTCCTCATGATGTGTTCGTTTTCTTCGTTCATTTTCAATTCTTACGGTGGTTCGTTCAAGATTTATCTTCCTTGTTTATCATATCAATTCATTCGTTCTTTCCAATCCTACCGGTGGTTTGTGGAAGACCTTTCTCAAGTTTATGCTATATCTCTCTTCAATCCTTTGCAACGGGAATAAGTAGTGTGCCAAATCCATTGTTTATCATCAATTTAATTGATGAAGGACAAGCATAACATAATTCTTATTCTTGTTCATCCAAGTTATTAATTCCTAATTTCGGAGGTTCATTGAAAAAATCTTGGTTTCTTTTGCTCATCTTTCTTTTCCGGAGTTCCAATTTTCCACTTTATCTTGTCGCGAAGCTCCATTTAAATCATCGCAAGGCTTCACCTTGTGTTTTCAACTTCTTTTTCCTTTCGTCTTCATCATCCTTTTTGTTACCGGTGTTCTTCATGAATGTTCTACATGATGGTTCATCAGGGAAATAATTCCTTCTCCAAGTGTTCATTGAGATTCTTTTCTAAGGAGCTCAAGCATTTCTTCATCTCGCATTCCGAAGTGCAATCCTTTCTACCGTATCATTGGAGATGGTATTATGTCATTCTTGATAATTTGAGTTCATGTTTCATGATTCACTTGTTGTTAAGAATGAGATAGTTAAACCCATCAATCTCTTCTAGCATGAGCTCTTCTCAATCCATCAATCTCTTCGTTGGAGTTATCTTGGGTTATATTTCACCTAGAGCTTTTCCTAAGGATGGTTGCTATTTATGGTGCTTATAAATGACCCAAGTTCTTCACTTATCCTCCCGGTGAAATAAGCTTCTCGTCTCCTTGTTGATATCAATCCAATCTTGTTTTCGTTAGTGGCAGAATTTCACATTAAGTTTTGAGATGTTTTCATAAGTTCACAAGCAGCCTTTTGTTTTTGTTGTTGATTTTCCAACAACTCTGTTCGACCCTTCTCCTAAGGATGCCTTTTCAAGCTCAATTGTGGTAGAAGTTGGCATTTTCTTCTCCATTCCTTTATTTCAAGTATATATCTTCTATTCTTCCGTCCGGAGGCATTGCGATGTTGCTCTCTTCACACATCATCTCATTTTGTGAAGATCATGTTCTTTCTTTTGCTTATCCATTTAACCGGAGTGTCGTGCCCTCTTTTCGAGTTGTTCCATCTTATCAAGTTTTGCCTCCCTTCTCAACCGGAGTGCTATCCGAATTTGTTCTTCCTTGTTCCTCTTTTCTAACGGAGCGTTTTCGAATTTGTTCACCTTCGTTGTATTCTTTTCTCGAATTTGTTCAACCTCGCAAGGTTCATTGGTTTCACTCGTTTGTCAAACAAGCAATTAGTTTTACCTCTCCTCTTTCTCTTCCGTTTCTCTCCGGTGCCATTCTAGATCTCGGGACGAGATCCTCTCGTCGTGGTGGAGTGTTGTAATGCCCCAAGACAGGAGCTTCAGATGCCTTCCAGGGTTTCCGGGTTTTCGTCATATGAGTTTTTGGTTTATTGCATTCATCTTTACATCATGTGCATTGCATCATGTCATCATGCCATCATGTCATTTCCTTTCTTAACTCAACTAAATAAATGGCATGGATCTTTGATCCATTTAAACCGAGGGAATTCACATGGTGAGTTCTCTTTATAACATATCCTCCCAATATTTTAGGGAGCTATATTAAATATTCCATTAATTTGGAATCATCATAACACACTTGCAAATTAATTCCCCATGCCTTTGTCCCATGCATCATCTCCTTCTCTTTTCCTTCTATTTCTTTTCTTTTGCAAGCGCCATTTTCCCCTTCTCTATTAATGTTCATTCTTTTCCGATAAATTCTCGACCATGCCTGCAACCTCTCTGTCAAATTTCAGATCCTTTGGAGTTGTTTTGGTTAGGTTCAAAAATGCCTCAAGTTTGAATCATATTTAAACTTGTTTTATTTTTCTACCTCTAAAATATCCAAGACAATTTTATCAAATAGAGTATAGTTCTAGGAGATTGAGGATATTTTTATATCTGAAAAACTCCTCTTCTAGCCCCCTGGCCTTTTTCTTTTATTGTTACTGTTTATCTAAATAAACAGGAAGTAAATGATAAAATAAAAGGCTTTCCTGGGCCTCCCTAGGCCAACTTCCGCTCCGGCCCACCTAAGGCCATCAGCACCGCCGGCCCATGGGCATCGCAGCCCACCAAAACCTAACCCTAGCCCGACTCACCTCATCTCCCACTCGTTCCATGCCGCCACTAGTCAGTTGCCCGATCTAGATCGCCACGATCGATCTCTCCCTCTCTCCCTCGTTTCCACATTGTCGACAGGAGAGCGCACATATCGCCAGGGAGAGGAGACTCCCTCGATCCCCTCCTGCTTTGCCTCGCTCGACCCCAACACCAGCGCCGCCACCCCTCGTCCTTCCCGATCCCCTCGTCCTCCCCGTTTGCCTCCTCCCTGGACTGCGCCGGCCACTGGAGCAGTTGCCGGCTGCTCCATTCCCCTCCTTCCTCCTCTTCGTCAACTGTCAGGAGAGCCGCCGCCTCTCTTCGTCGCCACCAACCGGAGCTCCATGTTTTCCCTGAGCGCCATGGTATTCCCGAGCGCCGCCATGGCGCCGCCATGAAGCACCCAGCCACTGGCTCGGTCTCTCCTCTGCTCCCATTTTCCCTCTGCTGCTTTACCGGTTCCTCTGCTCCATCATCTCCGCCCCGCGCCTCAACTCTGCGCCGTCCATGTCGCCCTCCTTGCGTTGCTCTGGCCTCCTCTTCTGCACGACCCAAGGGTGCCCCTGCTCGTCGTGCTTGCGCGCCCAACGACCACCTCGGACCGCCAGCAACCTCTCCTGCTTCACCTCCGTGCCTGCTTGCTTGCAGGCACCATGACCCTCCTCTACCTTGCACCACCATCACCATGGCCGGCCTCGCAGGCCACTCCATGCTTCTCCTGGAGGCCCTTGTTTCCTCCTCTGCTCAGCCACAAGTGCATCGATCGGCGTACAGAGCACCAGGGCACTGGTTGCCTCTATTTCCGGGAGCTTCGTTTTGTGCTTCATGGAAACGTCGCCAAGTACCTCTACGATCACTGTATCACCCAGATCACCTGGTCCAAGACCACCTCAAGTTAGACTACCGCACGGTTACGCCAAGTTCATCTACGAAACGTGTACATCTACTCCGTCAAGTCCGAACCGACAAGTAACCCAACGTCATGTGTATGACGACCATCGCCGAAGACCCGGATAGCAAAACGTCAAGTACCTATGACCGAAGAACGCCATGTACCTCTCCGAAAAATGAACATGTACCACTACGCCCGAAGACCTCGAACCCATCAAGTCTGACAACGATTGTGCACAACTACCGACGACGTGCATGTTCCCAAGTACCCTCTCCGGATCGTCATGTTTGACTACCGATAAACATGTACCACTACCGTCGCTGAGATCGCGAGAACCTCTACCGTCGACCCTAGAGCGTGCGAGAATGACTACTTCCCTCTACGAACAAGAACCGTCCCCTTTGCATGCTCCGAAGGTATAACCCCAAGACGACG
This sequence comes from Triticum urartu, assembly GCF_003073215.2. Taxonomy (NCBI): domain Eukaryota; kingdom Viridiplantae; phylum Streptophyta; class Magnoliopsida; order Poales; family Poaceae; genus Triticum; species Triticum urartu. Next base: position 275,567,801 of record NC_053025.1, read on the forward strand.
TCCGTGAACGAATGCTTGCGATGTATGAGTTGAACTGTGTGTTGCTCCATGTCCGAGTTGTTCATTGCATGAAGCCCCTCTTTTGCCTTTCCGCCGTCATGTGGGAACCCGGAATCCGGGAGCGCCCCACCATCTTTTGCACGCATCCGCAAATTTCTCCTTTGCATCGGTATCTCAATCGATTTAGTGGAACCGGAACGCTGTCGTGGCACCGTTTTCGTTATCGTTGCCGTGACACCCCTTTCCTTTCCACCACGGTGACAAGTGCTTCATAATGCTCTTGTCAACTTCTAATAAATATTTCATAAACTTGTTCATGTCATCCGCATCATGTTAACAACTTTAAGATGGTTTAAATTGTTGTTTGCATTAATTTGCTAAATGCATATGGGGATTTACCGGATTTGTTGTTTGTTATATCTGGCCCCATTTAAATTGTTTAGATAGTATAGTTTTGTTATGCTTCACCTCATGCCATGCTAACCAACCTTTAATATTGTTGAGTACCTAATCGGGAGTAAATAAATAATTGATGTGGTGTTTCGTCAATATGCAACTCGTTGCATATTGAGCTCCACTTAATTTGTAGGATTGCTTGTGCACTTTGCCATGTCATGCATAATTAAACCGGACATGCATCATACTTGGTTGTGCATCATGCCATGCTTATGTGGTGGTTGTTTTACTATGTTGTTTGCTTCTTTCCGGTTTTGCACCTTCGGGTTAGTTCCGATAACGTCACGTTTGTGAGGATCCGTTCGTCTATGTCCGTTTGTTCTTCTTCATGGACTTCTTCCTTGCGGGATCTCAGGCAAGATGACCATACCCTCAAAATTAATTATATCTTTGCTTGTTAGATGCTCGCTCTATTGCTATGCCTTTGCTGTGATACCTACCACTTGCTATATCATGCCCCCATTTGCTAAGCCAGGCCTCTAACCACCTTGTCCTAGCAAACCGTTGTTTGGCTATGTTACCGCTTTCCTCAGCCCCTCTTATAGTGTTGTTAGTTGCAGGTGAAGATTCGAGTTTGTTCCATGTTGGAACATGGATATTTGTTGGGATATCACAATATCTCTTATTTAATTAATGCATCTATATACTTGGTAAAGGGTGGAAGGCTCGACCTTATGCCTGGTGTTTTGTTCCACTCTTGCTGCCCTAGTTTCCGTCATACCGGTGCTTTGTTCCTTGATTTTTGCGTTCCTTACACGGTTGGGTTATAATGGGAACCCCTTGACAGTTTGCCTTGAATAAAACTCCTCCAGCAAGGCCCAACATTGGTTTTACCATTTGCCACCTAGCCTTTTCTTTCCCTTGGGTCGGCCGGCTCAAGGGTCATCTTTATTTAAACCCCCAGGCCAGTGCTCCTCTGAGTGTTGGTGCAACCTGTCAGTTGCCGGTGGCCACCAGGGGCAACTCTGGGCTGGCCTACGGGAACCTTTGACAATCCGGTGTGCCCTGAGAACGAGATATGTGCAGCTCCTATCAAGATTTGTCGGCACATTCGGGTGGCTTTGCTGGTCTTGTTTTACCATTGTCGAAATGTCTTGTAACCGGGATTCCGAGTCTGATCGGGCCTTCCTGGGAGAAGGAATATCCTTTGTTGACCGTGAGAGCTTGTGATGGGCTAAGTTAGGACACCCGAAAGCCGTGCCCGCGATTATGTGGCACATGGGAATTTGTTAATGTTAGGTTGTAGAAAACCTGAAACTTATCTTAATTAAAATGCACCAACCGCGTGTGTAGCCGTGATGGTCTCTTTCCGGTGGAGTCCGGGAAGTGAACACGGTATTGGAGTTATGCTTGACGTAGGTTGTTCTAGGATCACTTCTTGATCATAGTTCATCGATCATGCCTTTGCCTTCTCTTCTCGCTCTCATTTGCGTATGTTAGCCACCAAATATGCTAGTCGCTTGCTGCAGCTCCACCTCATACCTTTTTCCCTACCCATAAGCTTAAATAGTCTTGATCGCGAGGGTGTGAGATTGCTGAGTCCCCGTGACTCACAGATTACTTCCAACACCAGTTTGCAGGTGCCGATAATACCAGTGCAGGTGACACAACCCAGCTCAGTTGGGAGCTCGTTGAAGTTCGTGTCCGTTGAGTTGTTTCGTTTCTAGTTGATCAGTAGTGGAGCCCAGTTGGGGTGATCGGGGATCTGTAGCATTTGGGGTAGTCTTCTTTTATTTTGGTTCCGTAGTCGGACCTTGTATGTATCTGGATGATGCTATATTACATTCATGTATTATGTGAAGTGGCAATGGTAAGCCAACTATGTACCTCTTTTCTATTTCATTACATGGGTTGTTGTGAAGATTACCTCACTTGCGACATTGCTTACAATGTGGTTATGCCTCTAAGTCATGCTTCGACACGTGGGAGATATAGCCGCATCGTGGGCGTTACAGAACCCTACCTAGGAACTACTACCATAATTAGCATCTAATTTGATGAACCCTAACTAATTTGATGCACTCTAAAATTTGATGAACCCTAGGAACCCAAGCTAGGCAGAGGTAGGGGTGGAGGAGGAGGAGGAGGTGTAGGCGTGCTCACCTCGGGTGCCGGCGGTGTTAGGGAGCGGCCGAGGGAGGAGCAGGCGGCGTCGAGGATAGGGTCGGGGGCGGCGTCGAGGCCGGGGTCGGGGCGGCGTCAAGGGCGTGCGGAGGATGACTGGAGAGCGCGCGGCGGCCGCTGACGACGCAGGGCGACGATGGCGGCGAGAGCAGATGAGTTCGATTTGGGGGAAGTGGCCGTGGGAAAGAAGGAGCAAGCGGTTAAGTCAAAAGTAGCAGTAGCATGTTCTAGGAAAAGCGCTACTGCTAAATTAGCTATAGCTAAGTTAGCTAAAGCGCTGGATGACATAAAGCGCTCCTGCTAAGTTAGCTATAGCGCTTGTCCTGAATACACGCTGCTGCTACGCATTTCTCCTTTATTTTCCTTTTTCATTTGTTTTCCTTCACATCTTCTTTTTTTCCTTCCCATTTTTCTATATCTTTCATTTTCATTTACTTTTCAATATGTTTTACATTTTATTTTCCTTTAATTAGCAGTAGCGCTTTCTATGTGAAACACGCTACTACAACAAGCTTAGCAGCAGCGCGCTTTGCTTAAGTTTGCTACTACTAATGGTAGCCTGGCGAGAACAGTAGGGGAATTGTAGTTGTAGCCCTTCTTCCTTGAGATGCACTATTGCTATAAACGTAGCTGCAACGCGTTTCTCTGCCACACACTAGTGGTGTTGGATGTGGGGTTCCGGCAAACCCTTAAGGTTCGAACACTTGGGTGCGCGCGAAGTCTTTCCTTCCTACCGATGTATGCCCTAGCTCGCTAAGATCTCGCGGACGAACTTGACAAACTCGCTACACAGAAAGACACGAGGTTTATACTGGTTCGGGCACCGTTGTGGTGTAATACCCTACTCCAGTGTGGTGGTGGTGGATTGCCTCTAGGGCTGATGATGAACAGTACAAGGGAAGAACAACCTTATGAGGTTGAGGTGTTCTTGTGAGTAGGCTCTCGATCGGGTTGGATAGAGCTAAGATGAGATGAGATGCCCCTACTATGGTGTCTAGCTCTGCTTATGTAGGCCCTGGTCCTCTTCCCAAATATTGAGCGGGAAGGGAGCCAACAACGGCGGGCCAGTTTGAAGGGGGACAGCTAGTACAAGCTATCCTGACAAAAGTGGTCTTCGCCAGCGAAAAGCTCTTGTGGTGACGCCGTCTTGGGCTCCATGATGACCTCCATATTGCCATCCTCCTGGTCTTGGTCTCGTTCCACCGATATAGCAACCTTTGCCTGATGCCTCCGTACTCTTCGCATGCACTGGCTTCCTTAGCACCAAAGAGGAAACAAGGACGCTGTGCGTGCTGGCGCCCGCCTGGTGTCGTGCGTCATGGCTCACGTCACGAGGGCCTCGTGAGGTTTTCCCCACCTTGATATCTTCGCTCCTCGTGAGCCTGCCTGGCTAGGCTACTCCAGAGGAGGTCTTGCGTCGTCCGCCTCGCGAGGGTCTTGGATGCTTTGTTGGTGAAGATGGGCCGTACGGCCTACTGGCTTAGCCACATCGTGGGCCGCAGGCAGGCATGTCTGGGGACCCATGTTCCCAGAACGCCGACAGTAGCCCAGGGCCCAAGGTGCGCTCGGGCTTGGCTTCGCGGCGAAGCCAAGGGCCAAGTATGGAGCGCCGCTGGCCCCCGAAGCCGGCGGCCTTGGTTGATGCGTAGCGGTTGATTGGACGTGGGCATCTCCGCTTCCCCATGCTGCCTCGGCAACTACTTGACCTGACAAAAGGCTGGCGCATGCAGCACTTGCCTTCGTTGCTTCTTCCTTGCCTCGCTCCAGATCCCCTTTCTCGGTCTTCGCCGCCGCTACCTCCAGATCTGCCCCAGGCTTGCTCTCCATCTGCCGCTCATGGCGCCGCTCTTGCTTCTTCCAGTTCCTGGGTGGTCCTGGTGATGAACTCCTGAGTGGTGGGCACTCCTTGCCCTGTGCTCTCCTGAGGGTCATGTGCCGTGAAGCACGCCTCCAAGTGGTGCCCAAGCGCCTCCCTTGTGAGGTTGGCAAGTTATGAGGCCCTCCAGAAGAGAGTCCCCGAGCCTTGCTTGAGGAAGGCGCTGGGCGCGCCTTCCTATGCGATGGAGGGAGGCGCCCTTGGAGCGGGCGGTGGTCCTGACGAGGCTCCTGCCGCGACGCCATCCTCCTGAGGTCCTGCACGGCGCGGCTGCTTCTTCTTGGGGATGGCCTCCAGAGGGCCTTCATTTCTGCTGTCGGGGTCGTCGATTGCTGCGGCTTGAAAGGCGCGCTCGAGGGAGCACACCGCATCCCTCTCTTCACACCGGACCGTGATGATTCCTTCGCTTCCTGGCATCTTGAGAATGTTGTAGCCATGATGAGTGGCTGCCATGAACTTGGCCAGGGCCAGATACATGAGGATGGCATTGTACGGCAGGCGGATGTGCGCGACGTCGAAGTTGATGAGCTCGGTCCGGTAGTTCTTGCGCTCCCCGAAGGTGACAGGCAGGCGGACCTGCCCTATTGGTGTGGTGGAGCCGTCGGTCACTCCTGAGAAAGGCTTGGTGGGCTAGAGCTGTTCATAAGGCACTTGGAGGTTGTCGAATGTGTCGACAGACAGGACATTGAGCCCTGCGCCGCCGTCGATGAGGGTCTTGGTGACCTGCACATTGCTGATGACTGGGGAACACAACATAGGGAGGGCGCGAGCGGTGGCTGCGCACTTGAGCTGATCTGCCGAGTTGAAAGTGATGGCGCATTGGGACCACCTGAGCGGGCGCGTGGCCTCGAGTTTGGGGAGCATCGTGTTCACCTCATGAGCGAACTGTTTGAAGGTGCGCTGAGAGGCTGGGGCCTAGGCGCCGCCCAAGATGCAGGCGATCGCACGCGGCTCCTGGAAGCCCCCAGCCACCTCGTCCTGGTGGTGGTCGTCGTTCCTTCTTGGTAGCAGCAGCGGGGGAAGACCGGCGTTGCCCTGGGGGCGATCTTCACGCGGCGGGTCCCTCCAGGCGCCCTGGCGAGGTTGATCCTGCCAGCGGTCCTCACGAGGCCGGTCGCGCCACTCCTGGCATGGGCCACGGTCGTCCCAGCGTCCACCTCCATGTCCTCCTCCACGGCCGTAGCCCCGGTCGTTGCGCTCGGGGCGTCGACCATAGCGTCCTTGTAGTGTTGTGGTTGTTCAGGTTGTGGAAGGCGCAGAATGGTCAGCCGTTCTTGGATGACTCGGGCTGATCTATGCCCCGCTTCATGTCGGGCTCCGTTGCGAGCACAGCTACCTCCTTGCGCTTCACGTCCTTGGCCTTGGCCTTCTTCTCCTCCGCGCCCATGGCTGACAGCTCAAGGAGAGAGAGGCACCCCTCCTCAGCTTTTGCGCACTTGGTCGTCAGGTTGAACAGCTCCTGAGATGTGCAGAGGTCCTCATGGATGGCGAGCTCTTCCTTCATCTTGACGTCACGGACGCCGTCGGAGAACACAGAGATGATGGCCTCGTCCGTGACCTTGGGGATCTTGAGGCGGGTGTTGTTGAAGCGCTGGATGTACTTCTGGAGGGTCTCTCCTGGTTGCTGCCTGATGCGGCGTACATCACCCGCGGCCGGTGGGCGGTCGCGCATGCCCTGGAAGTTGGCGACGAAGCGTTCACGCATCTTGTCCCAGGAGGAGATCGAGCCGTGCTGCAGGCTCAGGAACCAGGAGCGAGATCCATCCTTGAGAGCCATGGGAAACCAGTTCGCCATGACCTTTTCGTCGCCGTTGGCCGCTTTGATGCTCAGCTCATAGAGCTGCAGGAACTCTGCGGGGTCAGCGGTACCGTCGTAGCGAGGAGGCATAGATCTGGCTTGAACTTGCTCGGCCAGGCGACGCTACGCAACTCGGGGGTGAAGGCGCGGCAGCCAGCCGTGGTTGCCGGGGCCCACTTCGGAGGTGGAGCTTGGTCTTGACGAGGTACGCATTGTACCGTTGTGGGCGGTGCGAGATCTTGACGAGGTGGCGCGGGGAGCGCAGATGCAGCTTCTCGCGGCCACGGAATTTCTTGGCAGCTTCTCTCTTCGCGCACGGGCGCCGGGCGCGGCGGATCATGTCGTGGAGCCACGCGCCTTGGTGCCAAGGCACCGTCTTGGGGCTGAGGTGGTGGAGGCACGCCATGAGCCCCGTCACCCGCGGCTGGTTGAGGGGGAGGCAGAGAGTGGGACGGGGCCGGATAGCCCCTTGCTTCGCGGACGACCTCGGCGATGCGGTCGAGCCACTCCTTGTAGAGGTCGTCGACGGGGCGGTAGCGCTGCAGCTCATTCACCGTGAGGAGCACGGCCCGTGCCTCCATGGGAGCGCGGTGCGCGTGAGATGAAGAACCGGCAGGGGTCAACGATGGAGTGGCGATGCGGCCGTCCTGCCACACCGAAGGATGCAGCGAGGACGCCTGCTGCTTGTTCCTCGCTGGGCCAGTGGCAGCGTTGGCGGTGAGAGACAGAGAACGATGATGTGGCCCACCGACAGTAGCCGTGTGAGGGACGCGGGCGGTGAGGGCAGCCCGACGCTCAGCTCGAGCACGGCGAGCGTCCGCCATGGAGAGGACGGAGCGACGGAGCGACGAACTGATGGAAGGGAAGCTACGGCGCACCCCTACCTGACGCGCCAAATGTCGGATGTGGGGTTCTGGCAAACCCTTAAGGTTCGAACACTAGGGTGCGCGCGAAGTCTTTCCTTCCTACCGATCTACGCCCTAGCTCGCTAAGATCTCGCGGACGAACTCGACAAACTCGCAACACAGAAAGACACGAGGTTTATACTGGTTCGGGCCACCATTGTGGTATAATACCCTACTCCAGTGTGGTGGTGGTGGATTTCCTCTAGGGCTGATGATGAACAGTACAAGGGAAGAACAGCCTCCTGAGGTTGAGGTGTTCTTGTGAGGAGGCTCTCGATCGGGTTGGATCGAGCTAAGATGACATGAGATGCCCCTACTATGGTGGCTAGCTCTGCTTATATATGCCCTGGTCCTCTTCCCAAATATCGAGCGGGACGGGAGCCAACAACGGCGGGCCAGTTTGAAGGGGGACAGCTAGTACAAGCTATCCTGACAAAAGTGGTCTTCGCCTGCGAAAAGCTCTGGTGGTGACGCCGTCTTGGGCTCCACGATGACCTCCATCTTGCCATCCTCCTGGTCTTGGTCTCGTTGCACCGATATAGCAACCTTTGCCTGATGCCTCGGTACTCTTCACCTGCGGTGGCCTCCTTAGCACCAAAGAGGAAACAAGGACGCTGCGCGCGCTGGCGCCCGCCTGGTGTCGTGCATCATGGCTCACGTCACGAGGGCCTCGTGAGGTTTGCCCCGCCTTGTTATCTCCGCTCCTTGTGAGCCTTCCTAGCTAGGCTACTCCAAAGTTGGTCTTGCGTCCTCCTCCTCGCGAGGGTCTTGGATGCTTTGTTGGTGAAGATGGGTCGTACGGCTTGCTGGCTTAGCCACGCCGTGGACCGCAGGCAGGCAAGTCTGGGGACACCCGTTCCCAGAACGCCGACAAGTGGTAAGTAGTAGTAGCACTTGTTTTTTTCCCAAGCTACTTGTAAAATTCTGTGTATAAGGTTTTCCCTAGTAGTGATGGCTTGTTTCCTCAATCCTGTTCCTGTGCATGTACACCGTCTGGACAACAGACCCAGGGTTTGTTGCACCGACAGAAGCCCCCGGGCCTGCCCCGAACGCGCTGCCGAGCACCGTCGGGGTAGGGCCTAATAAGTGCACAGGGTTGAGAAAGATGCTGGGGATATAGAGGGCTGAGTAAGATGGAGAACAAAAGTCCTGTCGGAGTAATGGGCCATGGGTAGGCCGACCCGAGCCCCAAAACCTTTCAAGACATCGGGGCAGGCTGCGCCCCTCAAGACCCCAGGACACAGAGCCGCCTTCAAGAAGCCAACGGCAAAGGTGGCCAACTGACCACTCACGGCCGAGTCCCAGGGACGACTTCAGGGAGAGCCGACTCCTGACTGATGACTTCCAGAGAAGCCGGCTTCGGGGAGTCGGCCTGCGACTCCAACACCCCCCACGACCTCATCAAGTGGGACAGGATGGGGGAGTGGCAATAATGAAGCCCGCTCCTGCCCCTTACCAAGGGCAGGCATGGCTACAGCACGCCGTACCCCGGAGGATCTCCGTGCGGCGTGGCGCTGTTGCCATGCCAGCCCTGACAGCAGCACCGCAGGACCGAATCCTGCACCCACGATGGCTTGTCTGTACGGCCTAGAGGCAGCAGGTCCCACCAGTCGGTGAGACCTCAGGAGACGGCAAGAGGACCACCAGTCGGACCCGTCGGGAGTCGGCCCGGGGAAGTCGGCCGAGCCCTCCCCCAGGCCCATGCGCCATTAATCAAGATGTGATGGGGAGTGGCAATAGTGATCGCTCGCCAGGCGGCAGGGCTGTTGCCACGACCTCATGATCAAGCCCGCGTCATCAGAAGCACGGCTACAGTAATCAGCAGCCGGCAAGACCCGCCTGCGGCGGACGCGGCCTGTCGGCTCCGTACCAGGCCAGTCAGCAGGGCCCGCCAGCCAGCGGGCCCCAGCGGTCGGTAGAGAAGACGGAGTCCAGAGGCGCTGATGGCTGGGCCCACGTCCAGCCGGATTACCATTGTAGCCCTGGGGGGTAGGCCTATATAAACCCCCCAGGGCACCCATGCAAAGGGTTGGAACCCATTAGCTCTAGGCTAGATCATATAGAAGGGAGAGAGCTAGCCTTGCCCTCTCCTACCTCCAAGAAACAGCTCAAGGAGCAACCGTGTAAACGCTTTGCCATAGTGACCATGCGGAGACCCCGCAGAGCAGCAGTAGGGGTATTATCTCCCCGGAGAGCCCTGAAGCTGGATAAGATTCACCGGTGTGCATGCCTTCGCCTCATACCGTTTCCAGGCACCGGCGACGTTCTACTCGCCCCCACCATGATAAGCCATCCGTTGGCATATGTCGCACCAAACCCCCGACATTTGGTGCCCACTGTGGGGCCTGGTGCACCACCGTCCGGAGACCTGTTCTGGACGGGAACCCTTTTTCTCCCTGGCGAGCGCAGCCAGCCAGGCACGCCAGACGGAGTTTGCACCGACGCGCTAAGCAGCGTTGAGATCGCCTGCGCAGCCAGTTGCCTGGCCGAACTTGTCGGTGAGGTCCGCCTCTCTGACGAACCTGCATCCAACGTAGGCACGGGCGGCCCCGAGAGCCTCCTCGCGGGCCTCCTCGATCAACTCCATGTTTTCGGCGAGCCTGCCGTAGACTTGGAGTCTGTGGGCTCCACCGACCCGATGCTGGTCGACTCCGACACCGCGTCGCTCGACGCGGTCCCCACCAACGTGGTGGTCTACGACGAACCCCTCCCTCGCGGAGAGCGACGGAAGCACCGTCACCGAGGTGCTAGTCATCAGTCATGACGAGCTCCCCGGCGGAGGAGCACACGACTCACTCGGCGCGGCGCTACAGGATCTAACTGCGCCCATTCCGGAAGACGCTAACGAAGAGATGTTGGAGACACGCCGCCTTCAGCTCGTTGAAGGCGCGAAGAAGCTAGCCAGCATGAGGCGCTTGTCAGAAGCCTACCAGCGGGAGATGGATCGCGCCGTCGGCGGCTCGGCGGCCCCAGCGGGGCCCAGCCGCCTTGGCACGGTCCGGCAGCGCGGCGTAGCCATCGCCAACCTGTTTGGGGCAAGCCGCCCTGTGTACGCTACACCAGCGAAGAACATCTGAGCCGCTCAGGCAGCGGTGGATGAGCTGGACAATTTCAAGGGCGAAGAACGCCGCCTCATGATGGAGCGAGTCCAGCGGCTCCTTGACGTGGCCGCCGCGCAGAACGAGGCCGGCTGCCGCATGGAGGCGCCGCAGCGGCCAAATGACGACCTTCACCGAGATCAAGGCGCGACGTCTCGGACGCCGACTGGCGGCGCCTGAGGAAGAAGAGACAAGGAGCCGGCTGTCAGCCACAGTCGGACTCGCATTACCATAGAGCGCGACCGAGATGGCCGCCCGAGGGCAGTGGAACGACGGGACGACTGTCCGCCTCCCCCTCCTCGCAAGGAGAGGCGAGTCTCTCAGCCGCCTGTCGATCATCCGACTCTCGGCGACCGCCTTGGCCGCCGGGAGGGAGTTGGAGAGAATGACGCCCGCCACCGGATCGACCGGCTTCACCGATCCCTGCGCTGGAAGAAGAGGACGAGCTGGGTCCGCCTTGTTTCGGGCCTCGCATTCGAGACGAGCCCTTTCCCAGAGGGTTCACGCTCCCAAGAGACACGCCCAAGTATACCGGCTCCGTGAAGCCGGAAGACTGGCTAGTCGACTACTCCAAGGCTGTCAGCATAGCAAACGGCAACAAGCGTGTCGCCGTAAAGTACGTTCCGCTCATGCTCCAGGGCACGGCCCGGACATGGCTGAACAGGCTAAAGCCCCGCAGCATCAATAGCTGGGTCGACTTCACCGAAGCGTTCGTCCGCAACTTCACCAGCACGTACAAGCGTCCTCCCAAGCCCCGTCAGCTCTCCTTGTGCGTGCAAGGCCCCGACGAGTCGACTCGTGATTACCTCACGCATTGGGCCGAGCTTCGGAACTCCTGTGAGGGCGTGCATGAGGTGCAGGCCATCGAGTACTTCACAGCCGGGTGTAGAGAAGACACCCTCCTCAAGCACAAGCTCCTTTGCGACGAGCCAGAAACCCTCGACGAGCTGCTGATCATAGCGGACAAGTACGCCACGGCCGACTCCTCCATGAAGGCAGAGATTCAAATCAGCACAACTGGCAAAGTGGCTCCTCGAGCTCCAAGAACTCCGGCGGCAGATGCCAAACAGCGACAACAGCAGGGAGACCACAAGCGCAAGGCCCCGCAGCCGGCTTCCAGCAGCCGGCAAGTTGCGACCGTTGAAGCCCAGCAGCCAGATGAGCAGCCTCCGCCCAAGCGACAGAAAGGCGGCAAGCCAAACTGGTTGCCGGCCTTCTCTTATGAGCAGACCTTGGATGAACCTTGCAAGTTCCACAGCGGCGCGAAGCCGTCGAATCACACCACCCGGAAGTGCCACTAGCTCACCAGGATCGCTAAGGGAGATGGCCTCCTGCCTCTCCCGCCTGCTGGGCAGCCGCCTCCGCCTCCGCCCCAGCAGCAGGCTGCCAGGCCAGTCGGCGCAGTACAAGACGAATACCTTAAAGAGCACGGAGCCTACATGGTGTTCACCAGTATGGGTGATGATCGACGCAGCAGGCGACTGCAGCGACAAGAGGTGAATGTCGTAGCATCGGAGATGCCAGAGTTCATGCACTGGTCCGAGAAGCCCATCAGCTGGAGCAGGGCCGACCACCCAGAAGTGATGCCGAGTCCGGGCTCCTATGCCTTGGTCCTGGACGCCACCTTTGCTACGGACAGACGAGCCATGCGTTTCTTGCGAGTTTTGATAGACGGAGGTAGCAGCATCAGTATCATGTACAAGGACACCATGGAGAAGTTAGGAATCAAGCAAAGATAGCTTCAGAACAGCCGAACTGTGTTCCACGACCCACGACATTGTTCCCGGGCTTTCCTGCTCACCAATCGGCAAGATCCTGATGGACGTCCTCTTCGGAGACAAAGATCACTTCCGCCGAGAGTCTGTTTGGTTTGAGGTGGTGGACCTCGAGAGCCCATACCATGCGCTGCTCGGCCGACCCGCCTTGGCCAAGTTCATGGCGGTCCCCCACTACGCCTAGCTCAAGATGAAGATCCCAGTTCCAGAGGGATTCTGACTGTGGCTGGCGACTACCGGAAGTCGTCTGCTTGCGCGGTTGAGAGCAGTCGGCTGGCCGAGTCCCTAGTAATCGCGGCCGAGAAGCGGCTCCTTGAGCAAGTTCTGGCGATGGCCGGCAAGCAGCCTGAGGTATCGCCCAACCCCAAAGAGTCGGAGGCTAAGGGTTCGTTCAAGCCGGCCAAAGAGACAAAGAACATACCCTTGGATCCGGAGAACCCAGAGAGGTACGCCGTCGTAGGTGCGAACCTCGACAGCCAATAGGAAGGCGAGCTCGTCGATTTCCTCCGTGAGAATCGGGACATCTTCACATGGTCCCCCAAAGACATGCCAGGTGTACCAACGGAATTCGCCGAGCACAAGTTACATGTCCGATCTGATGCAAAGCTGTCAGGCAGCCCCTGCGCCGCCTATCAGAAGAGAAGAGAAGAGTTGTCGGAGAAGAGATAGCCCGACTCCTAGCAGCCGGCTTCATTATGGAAGTGTTCTTTCCAGAATGGCTAGCAAATCCGGTCCTGGTACTGAAGAGAACAGCAGTGGCGAATGTGTATTCGACTACACGAGCCTCAACAAGGCCTGCCCCAAGGACCCATTTGCTCTACCAAGAATCAATCAGGTTAGACTCACAGCCGGATGCGAGCGTTTTGAGTTTTTTTTGGATGCATACTCAGATATCACCAGATCAACTGAACCCGCTGACAGACTGAAGACCGCCTTCATCACGCCGTTTGAGCCTTCTGCTACCTCACCATGGACGTTCGGCTAAGGAATGTCGGCGCCACCTTTCCGTTGCATGCAGAAGTGCCTCCCTCAAGCAGCTCGGCAGGAACCAGGAACGCCCACGTCTACGTGGACGATGTGGTGGTGAAGACGGAAAAGCGTGGGACACTGCTGGAAGACCTCAAGGAGACTTTTGAGAACCTGCGCCGACTCCAGATCAAGCTCAATCCCGAGAAGTGCGTCTTCGGGGTACCAGCCGGCCAGCTCCTTGGCTTCCTGGTCTCTGAACGCGGCATAGAATGCAACCCAGTAAAGATCAAGGCCATTGAGAGAATGGAGGTACCCAGCTGACTGCTGGATGTGCAGAAGTTCACCGGCTGCTTGGCGTCCATCAGGTGATTCATCAGTTGGCTGGGCGAGAAAGCTCTCGCCTTATACCAACTCATGAAGAAGACCACATTTTTCGAGTGGAACCATAAGGCGGACGAAGCTTTTCACCAGTTGAAGAAGATGCTGACTACTCCACCCGTCCTGGCGGCTCCGACTCCCAAGGAACCTATGCTCCTGTACATCGCCGCCACTAGCCGGGTAGTCAGCACGGTCATTGTAGTGGAACGCAAGGAGGAAGGCAAGGCGCTACCTATCCAGAGACCGGTATATTACCTGAGCGAGGTACTGTCGACCTCCAAGCAGAACTACCCCCACTACCAGAAGATGTGCTATGGCGTACACTTTGCTGCCAAGAAATTGAAGCCTTACTTTCAAGAGCATCCAGTCACGATGGTCTGCACGGCCCCACTTGCCGAGATCATTGGTAGCCGAGATGCTTCTGGCCGAGTGGCCAAGTGGGCCATAGAGCTGGCTCCTTACATCATCCACTATCAGCCCCGCACCGCTATCAAGTCACAAGCACTGGCCGACTTCCTCGTTGATTGGGCCGAGACCCAGTACCTACCTCCAGCGCCTAACTCCACCCATTGGCGGATGCATTTCGACGGCTCCAAGATGCGCACCGGCTTGGGAGCTGGCGTCGTCCTCACCTCTCCTAAAGGCGACAAGCTCAAATACGCACTACAAATCCATTTTGCCGCCTCCAACAACGTCACCGAGTACGGGGCGCTCATTCATGGGCTCCGGCTTGCCAAAGAACTTGGCATCCGTCGGATCTTGTGTTATGGCGACTCGGACTTAGTGGTCCAGCAATCATCTGGAGACTGGGACGCGAAAGATGCAAACATGGCGAGTTACCGTTTCCTCGTACAGCGACTCAGCGGGTATTTCGAAGGGTGCGAGTTCCTCCATGTGCCAAGAAACGACAACGACCAAGCAGATGCCTTGGCACGAATCAGCTCTACCCGCCAAGCAATACCATCTGGCGTCGCCCTTCAACGCCTCCTCAAGCCGTCTGTCAAGCCTTCACCAGAATCAGACTCCATTTTTGTGCCGGCTCCTCTCGAAGACGTCGGATCCGACTCCAGAGCCCCGACAGTCGGTGCGGGGATTTTGGTGGATGACTCCAAAGCCGCAACAGTCGAACCCGGCCCGGGGACTGCGGCGGCGGACTCGAAGACTCCAGAACTCGGCCCAAGGGCCGCGCCAGTCGACCTGGGGACTTCATTAACCCAGCAAGCGGCTGTTGACTCCAACCCGCCGCCTCCCAGCCCAACCGCCCTCGTCCAAGTCGCAGTTCTGGTAGTCAAAGAAATAGCAGCACCCTCATGGGCCCAGCCCATCCTCAAATTCCTGGTGAACAAAGAGCTGCCGACTGATGAGACCTCAGCTCGGCAAATACAACGCCAGGCGGCAGCCTACACCATAGTCAACAGAGAGCTGGTCAGGCGCAGCGTCACTGGTGTCTACCAGTGCTGCGTAGAGCCAGAGCAAGGCCAAGCGATTCTCAAAGACATCCATCAAGGCGAGTGCGGCCACCATGCGGCTTCAAGAGCACTCGTCGCCAAAGCCTTTCGACACGGTTTCTTCTGGCCAATCGCCTTGGAAGAGGCCAAGGAGTTGGTCCAAAAATGCAAAGGGTGCCAGAAGTTTAGCTCCAAGCCGCACCAGCCGGCTTCTGCACTCAAGACCATCCCCATTGCCTGGCCTTTCGCGGTTTGGGGTCTAGACATGGTGGGACCATTCAAGACAGCACGAGGTGGCTTAACTCACCTACTTGTCGCAGTGGACAAGTTCACCAAGTGGATAGAAGCGAAGCCAATCAAGAAGCTAAATGGTCCAACTGTCGTGACTTTCATCGCCGATATCACAATCCGGTATGGCATACCACACAGCATCATCACCAACAACGGCACAAATTTCGCCAAAGGCGCCTTGGCCCATTTCTGCGCAACACAGGGCATCCGACTGGACCTAGTGTCCTTCACCCATCCACAGTCAAACGGCCAGGTGGAGCGAGCAAACGGCCTCATCCTGTCCGGCATCAAGCCCCGGCTGATCGAGCCTCTGGAGCGCTCGGCTGGCTGCTGGCTCGATGAGCTACCAGCCGTCCTCTGGAGTCTGCGCACGACTCCAAACAAGTCAACCGGCTTCACGCCTTTCTTCCTCGTCTATGGTGCCGAAGCCGTCATCCCAACGGACATAGAGTTCGATTCCCCATGAGTCACCATGTACACCAAGGAGGAAGCAGAAGAAGCACGACAAGACGGCGTCGACCTGCTGGAAGAGGGCCGGCTGTTGGCACTCAGCTGGTCCAGCATCTACCAGCAGAGCCTGCGTCGATACCACAACAGGAATGTCGGATTTCGGGTTCCGGCAGACCCTTGAGGTTCGAACACTGGGTGCGCGCGGAGATTTCGCCTCCTACCTACTTGCACCCCTCCGCCATGCTAGGATCTAAACTAAGGAAAGAACAACACAAGAGACACAGGGTTTATACTGGTTCGGGCCACCGTTGTGGTGTAATACCCTACTCCAGTGTGTGGTGTGTGGATTGCCTCTTGGGCTAATGATGATGAACAATACAAGGAAGAACAGCCTCGCGAGGGTCTGTTCTTGGCTGGGGCGATGAACTGCTAGGAGGAGTTCAGCCACCTTTCTCTCTCTCTCTCTCTGCTTTGCTCTCACCGACCGACCGACCCTTCTAACGAGCCTCTTCCTTCCTACCTCTTTTTCGTCCTCCCCTCCATGTGGGTGGCTGGTCCTATTTATAGAGGCCTTGGTCCTCTTCCCAAATATTGAGCGGGAAGGGAGCCAACAATGGCGGGCTAATTTGAAGGGGGACAACAAGTATCAGCTATCCTGACAAAAGTAGTCTTCGCCTGCGCAAAGCTCTGGTGATGACGTTGTCTTGGGCTCCACGGTGACCTCGTATCGTAGTCCTCCTGGTCTTGGTCTCGTTGCACCGAAATGGCAACCTTTGCCTGATGCCTCGGTACTCCGCGGTTGCACTTGCCCCCTTTGCACCAAAGAGGAAAGGAGGACGCTGCGCGGACTGGCACCCGCCTGGCGCCCTGAGTCGTCATGGCTTGCGTCATGGGCTCCTCGTGAGGTACCCCGCCTTGATCTCTCCGCCTCCTCGTGAGCCAGCCTGACGAGGCCGTGCCTGAGGAGGCTTCGCGTCATCCGCCCCGCGAGGCTTGGCCCCTCGCGAGGGTCTTGGGTTTGTGTTGGTGAAGATGGGCCGTGCTGGGCCCCCCTTTGAGCCACGCCGCAGGCCGCAGGTAGGCAAGTCTGGGGACCCCCGTTCCCAGAACGCCGACGGTAGCCCCCGGGCCCAAGGCGTGCCCGGACTTGGCCGTGCAGGGAGGCGGAAGGGCAAGAGCGAAGCGCCGCGGGCCCTAACAGCCTGCGGCCTTGGGCGCCGCATGGCGGTTGATTGGACGTGGGCGTCTCCACTTCCCCTTGACGCCTCGGCAACCGCACGGATGGGACAAGTCCATGCATGCAAAAATGGGTCATGATTACCTACGATCATGGAGGCCAGCGGTTGGCCTTCGCCGGCCATAAGTACGGAACGGCGCGCGCCCTTCCAGTTCATCTCCCCTTGCTTCTCTTTCTTCCCGATCCTTGCTCCTTCTTGCCGCGATGGCTCCAATCCACCGATTCTCGGCGGCAGAGAAGGGAAAGGCTCCCCGAGAGGGGCCAGACCCCCTCCCGCCGAAGAAACGGCTCATCCCCCGTGGCCCGGACGAAGGGGCCCTTCAGGTGGTGCCGAGGCCTTGGGGCGAGCGGGCGCCGCCGGGGTTCCCGCTTCCATTGCACGCCCACGTCGAGGGCCCCGAAGGAGCTGATGCTGACCGCCACGGGCGGCGCCGTCGTCGGCGCCGACGGGTCACGAAGGTGTGGGTCGTCCCCCCTGGGGTCCACACCGAGGGCTCCTCCCAAGAGTTCGTGCTCCACGTCGCCATTCCTCTTCAGTCTTGAATTCGCCTACCTCCCTTCTTCGCCTCTATCATCCCGCAGGGGGAGCCCCTAGAGCTCTGGCTGCAGCACAACGGCTGCAGCACCCTCGCGACCGAGGCAGAGGTCGCGGTCATTGCCTCGGGCGAGGTCTACATGACCCGGGGCTGGAGGGAGATCGCCCGGGTTTGCAGGACAAGGGGAGTCTTCACGATCCACTTGGACTACGACGGTGCTTCGGTGATGCTCTTCAAGGTCCTCGATGCGAGCGGGCGCCAGCTGGAGTGCTGCCCCGAGGAAGGTGGCCAGAGCCCTGCTGCGACGAGGACTGGGCACGCCACCCACTCCCTTGGAGGCTCCTCAGGCGGTGGAGGCGTCGGAGGTTCCAGTGACTCCGGCGAGCTCTTCGCGACTCCGGAGATAAGCGACGACAGCTACGAGCCCCCGCGCCGGTGCCGCTCCCGGAGCAGGGCGGGCTCGTCAGGCCGCCGCCGATTCTGATCTGGATGGGGTTGGCGTCGGTGCTTGACGGCCCACTGTTAATGATGGCGTCTTTTGCAGGGACGCGCATGGTTTGTGTCCCTTTAGGATCCGTTCCCTGCGAGGAATCAAAAACGCGTCCCATAGGGGCTTGCAAGGTGCCTTTGATCCTGTCTTGTATATGTAACACTTGTCGTAGAATTGCGTGAGTTGCTCATTCCATCTTAGCTCAGTCCTCCCTTTTGAACCTCACGAGGGCTTGGTGCTCTGCGCCGACAGGTCCCAGTCCCAAGGCGGCTTCAGCTGTCGCTGGTATGCCAGGTCACGATGCCATGGTCAAGGCCAGGAGGTGAGCGACCCAGAGTCCGGTAAGAGCCCCTGAGTCGCGATGCTCAGGAGGTCCCCTTTGGCGCCCAAGCAGCCGTCATTTGGTGAGAAAGGGGAGCAGCGTCGCTAACAAGGGATAGCATTAGGTGCGGGGATGGTGCCACGGTAGCTGGCGCTTCCGGGCGATAACTTATCTCGAGGATCAGGGGGCGCTCTCTGGTGTGTGGCCGGGTCCGTGCGTCGGCAGGAGCGGGGTTTCTTGGTGAGGTCCTCGTGTGTCTCCTCCCTCTTGCCTCAGCTCCCCTTTCTGCTCTACGTCCTCGGGTCCCGGCCCTCGAGCGAATCTCAGTCGTCGATGGTATGCCAGGTCGTGATGCCGTGGTCAAGGCCAGAGGGTGAGGGCTGGAGAGCCAGTAGGAGCCCTAAGTCGCGATGCTCAGGCACCCCCCCCCCTTTAACGTTCAAGCGGTTCGCGCGGACGAGAGCGAAGGAGGCACAGTAAGAGCCTCGCCTGACACAGCTCCTTCAGGAGGTCCTGCAGGTCCATCATAGAAAAAGCAAGGGGTTGCTATACAATTGACGGTCAGCCGTTCGTTGCTTCCGAGGGCTAGTGAGGCACTGAAGGCTTGTCGAGGTGACGCTGTGCGGGGCTGCCGCGGCCAGAGCTCCGCCATCCAGGTTTGTCGGCGTTGCAGGGACGGACCCATGCGCAAGCGTCGTGCCGTTTGGGAGCAGCTCCGTTAGTTGGCGCCAGCTGAGTACGCAACTAGGTAAACATGTTAGCTGCAAAGGAGTGGATTCGTTCAAATAGATGCTGGGAATGCGGAGATCACTGGGTCAGGCCCGAGCGACTTGGGGTGATGCAGCCTGAGGGGCGCCCCTAACAAGGTAAGCTAACAACATGGAATAAAGGGATACACACCGCAGGGATGGACCCATGCGGCCTGGGAATAATGCAGCCCTGGGGGCGCTCCCAGCTGGAAGTAAAACTCGAAAGATGTCACCTGATGATGTTGAGGACGAAGGGGTGTTGGTGTAGCAGGTTGGGGGCCTGTGGGAGCCGATCCTCACGAGCCCCCAGGCCCAGGGGCCTCGGGAGGCTCCGGAGGCGCTGGCGGCTCCTCGCGGGCCATCTCCATCTCTGCCAGGGCTGCAGAATGCCTAGCCTCTCGCGCCTTCGTGATGCCCCTCATGAGGCGCTGGTACGCGTCAGCCACGTTCGGCAAGCCGTAAGGCATGCGAACGTAGCTGTGGGGTGGACCTCCGCAGCGCCCCACTCGCGAGGGCCAGAGGCGCTCCAGAGAGGCGACTCGGTTGAGCCCTGGTATGTCGATGCAGACGCGCAGCCTACCATCCTCGCCTAGATGGGGGGCCACTGCTGGTAGGCGGCGGGCGCCTCTCATGACTCTTGACTCCTGTAGCTCCTGAATGGCCTGGCTGACGAACTCCTGTGGGTCTGGATCTCCTTGCCTTGCTCCTTCTTGAGGGAAACGTGCTTCAAAACACGCCTCCATGTGGTGCCCAAGCGCCTCCCTCGTGACCCTAGCTAGGTCGGTGGCCCCCCAAGGGAGAGCCCCAAGCCCTGCCTGAGGAGGGCGCCGGGCGTGCTTTCCTATGCGATGGAGGGAGGCTCCCCCTGGGCAGGCGCGGGCCCAGAGGGGCCTGCCTCCTGAGTGGTCGAGCCAGACGATGTCTTCTTCTTCTTGGGGGTGGTCTCGGGAAGCCTCCTACTTCCGTGATCCGGGTCTTCGAGTGATGCGGCCTGAAAGGCTCGTTCCAGGGAACACACCGCGTCCTTCTCTTCACAGGGCACCGTGATGACTCCGCCACTTCCTGGCATCTTGAGGACGTTGTAGCCGTGGTGAGTTACGGCCATGAACTTGGCCAGCGCTGGGTACCCAAGGATGGCGTTGTACGGCAAGCGAATGTGAGCAACGTTGAAGTCGATGAGCTCGGTGTGGTAGTTGTCGCGTGCCCCGAAGGTGACAGGGAGGTGGACCTGCCCAATCGGGGTCGTGGAGCCGTCAGTGATGCCGGAGAAGGGCTTGGTTGGCTGAAGCTAGCTGTAGGGCACTTGGAGGTTGTTGAACGTCTCCACGGACAAGACGTTGAGCCCTGCCCCGCCATCGATGAGGGTCTTGGTGACCACCACGTTGCTGATGATTGGGGAATAAAGCATCGGGAGGACTCCGGCTGTTGCCGCACACTTGAGCTGATCTGCTGAGCTGAACGTGATGGCGCACGCCGACCACCTGAGAGGGCGTGTGGCTTCGAGTCTAGGGAGTGCTGCGTTCACTTCGCGGGCGAACTGCTTGAAGATGCGCTGAGAGGCTGGGGCTTGTGCTCCGCCCAAGATGCAGGCGATCGCGCGTGGCTCCTGGAAGCCCCGAGCCTCCTCGTCCTGATGGCGGTCCTCGTTTCTCCTTGGCTGCGGCGGCAGCGGTGGGAGGTCTGCGTTGCCTAGCGGGCGATCCTCGCGAGGCTAATCCCTCCAGTCTCCCTCGCGAGGCTGATCCCTCCATCCTCTCTCGCGAGGCGGGTCTTGCCAGCGATCCTCACGAGGTTGGTCGCGCCACCCTTGGCGCGGCCCACGGTCTTCCCAGCGTCTTGTGTTTCTTCCTCCTCCTCGACCGTAGCCCCGGTCACCGCAGTCGGGGCGACGGCCGACTCTTCCTTCACGCACGGCTCGGAGTTCTTGGCATTCGTTGGTGTTGTGGGTGTGGAGGTCGTGGTACACGCAGTACCGGCTGCCCTTGGGAGGTTCGGGCTGATCTCTGCCCCGCTTGGTGTCTGGTTCTGCCGCGAGCACTGCAGCCCCCTTGCGCTTCACATCCTTGGCCTTGAGCTTCTTCTCTTCTGGGTCTCCGGCAGGCAGCTCGAGGAGGGAGAGACGCCCCTCCTCAGCCCTGGCGCACTTGTTTGCCAAGTTGAACAGCTCCAAGGAAGTGCACAGGTCTTCATGCATCGCCAGCTCCTCCTTCATCTTGACGTCGCGCACTCCGTCGGAGAAAGCTGAGATGATGGCCTCCTCAGTCACCTTGGGGATCTTGAGGCGTGCGTTGTTGAAGCGCTGGATGTACTTCTACAGGGTCTCCCCGGGTTGTTGCTTGATGCGGCGCATGTCGCTCACGGCGGGTGGCCGGTCGCGAGTACCTTGGAAGTTGGCGATGAAGCAGGTGTGCATCTCTTCCCAGGAGGAGATTGTGCCTGGAGCCAGGTTCAGGAGCCAGGTGCGGGCCCCGTCCTTGAGCGCCATGGGAAACCAGTTCGCCATGACCTTCTCGTCTCCGTTGGCAGCTTCGATGCCCAGCTCATAGAGCTGGAGGAACTCCGCAGGGTCGGCCGTGCCATCGTAGCAAGGAGGCAGGTCTGGTTTGAACTTTCCGGGCCACGTGACGCTGCGTAGTTCGGTGGTGTAGGCGCGGCAGCCTGCTGTGGCCACGGGAGGCCTTAGGTGACGGAGAGCCTGGTCTTGCATGCCCCCACGCGCTGGAGCAGGTGGATGGTCGCGTCGTGCTGGAGCAGGGAGCGCCCGGGCAGCTTCTGGCGGGCGAGGGACTTCTTGGCAGCTCTGTTCTTGCTGCGCTGGCACCTGACGGAGCGGGTTCCACCCAGGGGCCATGCGCCTTGGAGCCATGGCGTCTTCTTGAGGAGGAGGCTGCCGGGGCGCCATCGGAGCCTCTTCGCCCGCGCGGGGCAGGGTGCGGTGCAGCGGAACGGACGGTGCGGAAGAGCCCCCTGCAGCGCGGACGAGCTCGGCGACGCGGTCGAGCCATTCTTCGTAGACGTCGTCGACGGGACGGTAGCACAGGAGCTCGTTTGCCGCGATGAGTGCATCCCGAGCCTCCATGGGCGCGCGGAGCGCGCGGGACGAAGATCCAACTGGGGAGAGCGAGAGAGTTGCGGTGCGGCCGTCTTGCCGCACGGACGGATGCTGGGACGATGCTTGCCGCTCGTCCCCCGCCGGGCCGGTGGCGGCGTTGACGGCAGGTGACGGGGAACGGCGTGGATGCCCGCCGACAAGGGCCGTCTGGGCGACGTGGGAAGCGAGTGCGGCCCGGCGCTCGGCGCGGGCCCGACGAGCATCAGACATGGGTGTGACGGTCGGAGGAGAACGGGGCGGTGGAAGACGAATTCCGGCGCACCCCTACCTGGCGCACCAAATGTCGGATTTCGGGTTCCGGCAGACCCTTGAGGTTCGAACACTGGGGTGCGCGCGGAGATTTCGCCTCCTACCTACCTGCACCCCTCCGCCATGCTAGGATCTAAACTAAGGAAAGAACAACACAAGAGACACAGGGTTTATATTGGTTCGGGCCACCGTTGTGGTGTAATACCCTACTCCAGTGTGTGGTGTGTGGATTGCCTCTTGGGCTGATGATGATGAACAATGCAAGGAAGAACAGCCTCGTGAGGGTCTGTTCTTGGCTGGGGCGATGAACTGCTAGGAGGAGTTCAGCCACCTTTCTCTCTCTCTCTCTCTATCTCTCTGCTCTGCTCTCACCGACCGACCGACCCTTCTAACGAGCCTCTTCCTTCCTACCTCTTTTTCGTCCTCCCCTCCATGTGGGTGGCTGGTCCTATTTATAGAGGCCCTGGTCCTCTTCCCAAATATTGAGCGGGAAGGGAGCCAACAATGGCGGGCTAATTTGAAGGGGGGCAGCAAGTATCAGCTATCCTGACAAAAGTAGTCTTCGCCTGCGCAAAGCTCTGGTGATGACGCCGTCTTGGGCTCCACGGTGACCTCCGTCTCGTAGTCCTCCTGGTCTTGGTCTCGTTGCACCGAAATGGCAACCTTTGCCTGATGCCTCGGTACTCCGCGGCTGCACTTGCCCCCTTTGCACCAAAGAGGAAAGTAGGACGCTGCGCAGGCTGGCACCCGCCTGGCGCCCTGAGTCGTCATGGCTTGCGTCATGGGCTCCTTGTGAGGTACCCCGCCTTGATCTCTCCGCCTCCTCGTGAGCCAGCCTGACAAGGCCGTGCCTGAGGAGGCTTTGCATCGTCCGCCCCGCGAGGCTTGGCCCCTCACGAGGGTCTTGGGTTTGTGTTGGTGAAGATGGGCCGTGCTGGGCCCCCCTTTGAGCCACGCCGCAGGAAGGCAAGTCTCGGGACCCCCGTTCCCAGAACGCCGACAAGGAAGGTCAGGCCAAGATCTTTCCAAGAAGGCGACCTTGTGCTCCGGCTGATCCAGTGAATAGCCGGCCAGCACAAGCTGTCGGCGCCTTGGGAAGGCCCTTTCATCTGTTGGGGAACGTTGCAGAAAACAACAATTTTCCTACGGTTTCACCAAGATCCATCTAGGAGTTCATCTAGCAACGAGTGATCGGATTGCATCTACATACCTTTGTAGTTCACGCGCGGAAGCGTTCAAAGAACGGGGATGAGGAAGCCGTACTCGACGTGATCCAAATCACCGGAGATCCTAGCGCCGAACGGACGGCACCTCCGCGTTCAACACACGTACGGTCAACGTGACATCTCCTCCTTCTTGATCCAGCAAGGGGAAAGGAGAGGTTGAGGAAGATGGCTCCAGCAGCAGCACGACGGCGTGGTGGTGGTGGAGCTGCAGTACTCCGTCAGGGCTTCGCCAAGCTCTATGGAGGAGGAGGAGGTGTTGGAGAGGGAGAGGGAGGCACCAAAGGCGTGGGGTGAGAGGCCCACCTTCCCCCCACTATATATAGGGAGCCTAGGGGGGCGCCGGCCCTAGGAGATGCAATCTCCTAGGGGGCGGCGGCCAAGGGGTGGGGGGCTTGCCCCCCAAGCAAGGGGGCGCCCCCCTTTAGGGTTTCCCCTACCCTAGGCGCATGGGCCCTAGGGGAAAGTGGCGCCCCAGCCCACTTTGGGCTGGATCCCTTCCCACTTTAGCCCATGGGGCCCTCCGGGATAGGTGGCCCCACCCGGTGGACCCCCGGGACCCTTTCGGTGGTCCCGGTACAATACCGATGACCCGAAACTTGTCCCGATGGCCGAAATAGCACTTCCTATATATAATTATTTACCTCCGGACCATTACGAAACTCCTCGTGACGTCCGGGATCTCATCCGGGACTCCGAACAACTTTCGGGTTACTGCATATACATATCCCTACAACCCTAGCGTCACCGAACCTTAAGTGTGCAGACCCTACGGGTTCGGGAGACATATAGACATGACCGAGATTGCTCTCCGGTCAATAACCCACAGCGGGATCTGGATACCCATGTTGGCTCCCACATGCTCCTCGATGATCTCATCGGATAAACCACGATGTCGAGGATTCAAGCAACCCCATATACAATTCCCTTCGTCAATCGGTATGTTACTTGCCCGAGATTCGATCGTCGGTATCCCAATACCTCGTTCAATCTCGTTACCGGCAAGTCACTTTACTCGTACCGTAATGCATGATCCCGTGACTAGACACTTGGTCACTTTGAGCTCATTATGATGATGCATTACCGAGTGGGCCCAGTGATACCTCTCCATCATACGGAGTGACAAATCCCAGTCTTGATCCATGTCAACCCAACAGACACTTTTGGAGATACCCGTAGTATACCTTTATAGTCACCCAGTTACGTTGTGATGTTTGGTACACCCAAAGCACTCCTACGGTATCCGGGAGTTACACGATCTCATGGTCTAAGGAAAAGATACTTGACATTGGAAAACTGTAGCAAACGAACTATACGATCTTGTGCTATGTTTAGGATTGGGTCTTGTCCATCACATCATTCTCCTAATGATGTGATCTCGTTATCAATGACATCCAATGTCCATAGTCAGGAAACAATGACTATCTGTTGATCAACGAGCTAGTCAACTAGAGGCTTACTAGGGACATGTTGGTGTCTAAGTATTCACACATGTATTACGATTTCCGGATAACACAATTATAGCATGAATAAAAGACAATTATCATGAACAAGGAAATATAATAATAATCCTTTTATTATTGCCTCTAGGGCATATTTCCAACAGTCTCCCACTTGCACTAGAGTCAATAATCTAGTTACATTGTGATGAATCGAACACCCATGGAATTCTGGTGTTGATCATGTTTTTCTCTAGGGAGAGGTTTAGTCAATGGATCTGCTACATTTAGGTCCGTATGTACTTTACAAATATCTATGTCTCCATCTTGAACATTTTCACAAATGGAGTTGAAGCGACGCTTGATGTGCCTTGTCTTCTTGTGAAACCTGGGCTCCTTGGCAAGAGCAATAGCTCCAGTGTTGTCACAGAAGAGCTTGATCGGCCCCGACGCATTGGGTATGACTCCTAGGTCGGTGATGAACTCCTTCACCCAAATTGCTTCATGCGCTGCCTCCGAGGCTGCCATGTACTCCGCTTCACATGTAGATCCCGCCACGACGCTCTGCTTGCAACTGCACCAGCTTACTGCCCCACCATTCAAAATATACACGTATCCGGTTTGTGACTTAGAGTCATCCAGATCTGTGTCGAAGCTAGCGTCGACGTAACCTTTTACGACGAGCTCTTCGTCACCTCCATAAACGAGAAACATTTCCTTAGTCCTTTTCAGGTACTTCAGGATATTCTTGACCGCTGTCCAGTGTTCATTGCCGGGATTACTTTGGTACCTTCCTACCAAACTCACGGCAAGGTTTACATCAGGTCTGGTACACAACATGGCATACATAATAGAACCTATGGCTGAGGCATAGGGGATGACACTCATCTCTTCTATATCTTCTGCCGTGGTCGGACATTGAGCTGAGCTCAATTTCACACCTTGCAACACAGGCAAGAACCCCTTCTTAGACTGATCCATATTGAACTTCTTCAATATCTTATCAAGGTATGTGCTTTGTGAAAGACCTATGAGGCGTCTTGATCTATCTCTGTAGATCTTGATGCCTAATATATAAGCAGCTTCTCCAAGGTCCTTCATTGAAAAACTCTTATTCAAGTAGGCCTTAATGCTGTCCAAAAGCTCTATATCATTTCCCATCAAAAGTATGTCATCTACATATAATATGAGAAATGCTACAGAGCTCCCACTCACTTTCTTGTAAACGCAGGCTTCTCCATAAGTCTGCATAAACCCAAACGCTTTGATCATCTCATCAAAGCGAATGTTCCAACTCCGAGATGCTTGCACCAGCCCATAAATCGAGCGTTGGAGCTTGCACACCTTGTCAGCATACTTAGGATCGACAAAACCTTCCGGCTGCATCATATACAATTCTTCCTTAAGGAAACCATTAAGGAATACCGTTTTGACGTCCATTTGCCATATTTCATAATCATAGAATGCGGCAATTGCTAACATGATTCGGACGGACTTCAGCTTCGCTACCGGTGACAAAGTCTCATCGTAGTCAACCCCTTGAACTTGTCGATAAACCTTAGCGACAAGCCGAGCTTTATAGATGGTCACATTACCATCCGCGTCTGTCTTCTTCTTAAAGATCCATTTATTTTCTATGGCTCGCCTCTCTACGGGCAAGTCAGTCAAAGTCCATACTTCGTTTTCATACATGGATCCTATCTCGGATTTCATGGCTTCCAGCCATTTGTCGGAATCCGGGCCCGTCATCGCTTATTCATAGTTCGAAGGTTCACCGTTGTCTAACAACATGATTTCCAAGACAGGGTTGCCGTACCAATCTGGTGCGGAACGTGTCCTTGTGGACCTTCGAATTTCAGTAGGAGCTTGATCAGAAGTATCTTGATCATCATCATTAACTTCCTCTCTAGTCGGTGCAGGCACCTCAGGAACATTTTCTTGAGTTGCGCCATTTTCCGGTTCAAGAGGTAATACTTCATCAAGTTCTACTTTCCTCCCACTTACTTCTTTTGAGAGAAACTCCTTCTCTAGAAAGGATCCATTCTTGGCAACAAAGATCTTGCCTTCGGATCTGAGGTAGAAGGTATACCCAATAGTTTCTTTAGGGTATCCTATGAAGACGCATTTTTCCGACTTGGGTTCGAGCTTTTCAGGTTGAAGTTTCTTGACATAAGCAAAGCATCCCCAAACTTTTAGAAACGACAGCTTAGGTTTCTTCCCAAACCATAATTCATACGGTGTCGTCTCAACGGATTTCGACGGAGCCCTATTTAAAGTGAATGCGGCAGTCTCTAAAGCATAGCCCCAAAAAGATAGCGGTAAATCGGTAAGAGACATCATAGATCGCACCATATCTAATAGAGTGCGATTACGACGTTCGGACACACCATTACGCTGAGGTGTTCCAGGCAGTGTGAGTTGTGAAACTATTCCACATTTTCTTAAGTGTGTGCCAAACTCGTGACTCAAGTATTCTCCTCCACGATCTGATCGCAGGAACTTGATTTTCCTGTCACGTTGATTCTCAACCTCACTCTGAAATTCCTTGAACTTTTCAAAGGTCTCAGACTTGTGTTTCATTAAGTAGACATACCCATATCTACTCAAGTCATCAGTGAGGGTGAGAACATAACGATAGCCACCGCGAGCCTCAACACTCATTGGACCGCACACATCAGTATGTATGATTTCCAATAAGTTGGTTGCTCGCTCCATTGTTCCCGAGAACGGAGTCTTGGTCATTTTACTAATGAGGCATGGTTCGCACGTGTCAAATGATTCGTAATCAAGAGACTCTAAAAGTCCATCAGCATGGAGCTTCTTCATGCGTTTGACACCTATGTGACCAAGGCGGCAGTGCCACAAGTATGTGGGACTATCATTATCAATCTTACATCTTTTGGTACTCACACTATGAACATGTGTAGCATTACGCTCGAGATTCATTAAGAATAAACCATTCACCATCGGAGCATGACCATAAAACATATCTCTCATATAAATAGAACAACCATTATTCTTGGATTTAAATGAGTAGCCATCTCGAATTAAACGAGATCCTGATACAATGTTCATGCTCAAAGCTGGCACTAAATAACAATTATTAAGGTTTAAAACTAATCCCGAAGGTAAATGTAGAGGTAGCGTGCCGACGGCGATCACATTGACCTTGGAACCATTCCCGACGCGCATCGTCACCTCGTCCTTCGCCAGTCTCCGCTTATTCCGCAGCTCCTGTTTTGAGTTACAAATGTGAGCAACCGCACCGGTATCAAATACCCAGGAGCTACTACGAGTACTGGTAAGGTACACATCAATTACATGTATATCACATATACCTTTCGTGATGCCGGCCTTCTTGTCCGCTAAGTATTTGGGACAGTTCCGTTTCCAGTGACCACTTCCCTTGCAATAAAAGCACTCAGTCTCGGGCTTGGGTCCATTCTTTGGCTTCTTCCCGGCAGCTTGCTTGCCGGGCGCGGCAACTCCCTTGCCGTCCTTATTGAAGGCTTTCTTACCCTTGCCCTTCTTGAACTTAGTAGTTTTATTCACCATCAACACTTGATGTTCCTTTTTGACTTCTACCTCTGCTGATTTCAGCATTGCAAATACTTCAGGAATGGTCTTTTCCATCCCCTGCATATTGAAGTTCATCACAAAGCTCTTGTAGCTCGGTGGAAGCGACTGAAGGATTATGTCAATGACCGCGTCATCTGGGAGATTAACTCCCAGCTGAGTCAAGCGGTTATGCAACCCAGACATAGTGAGTATGTGCTCACTGACAGAACTGTTTTCCTCCATCTTACAGCTGAAGAACTTGTCGGAGACTTGATATCTCTCGACCCGGGCATGAGCTTGGAAAACCATTTTCAGCTCTTCGAACATCTCATATGCTCCGTGTCTCTCAAAACGCTTTTGGATCCCCGGCTCTAAGCTGTAAAGCATGCCACACTGAACGAGGGAGTAGTCATCGGTACGTGCCTGCCAAGCGTTCATAACGTCTTGCTCTGCAGGGAGAACAGGTGCGTCACCTAGCGGTGCTTGTAGGACATAATCTTTGTTGCCAGCTATGAGGATGATCCTCAAGTTCCGGACCCAGTCCGTGTAGTTGCTGCCATCGTCTTTCAGCTTGGTTTTCTCTAGGAACGCGTTGAAGTTGAGGACTACGTTGGCCATTTGATCTACAAGACATATTGTAAAAAAATTAGACTAAGTTCATGATAATTAAGTTCATCTAATCAAATTATTCAATGAACTCCCACTTAGATAGACATCCCTCCAGTAATCTAAGTATAACATGATCTGAGTTAACTAGGCCGTGTCCGATCATCACGTGAGACGGACTAGTCAACATCGGTGAACATCTTCATGTTGATCGTATCTTCTATACGACTCATGCTCGACCTTTCGGTCTTCTGTGTTCCGAGGCCATGTCTGTACATGCTAGGCTCGTCAAGTCAACCTAAGTGTTTGCATGTGTAAATCTGTCTTACACCCATTGTATGTGAACGTTGGAATCTAACACCCGATCATCACGTGGTGCTTCGAAACAACGAACTGTCGCAACGGTGCACAGTTAGGGGGAACACTTTCTTGAAATTATTATGAGGGATCATCTTATTTAATACCGTCGTTCTAAGTAAACAAGATGCAGAAACATGATAAACATCACATGCAATCAAATAATAATAGTGACATGATATGGCCAATATCACATAGCTCCTTTGATCTCCATCTTGGGGCTCCATGATCATCTTGTCACCAGCATGACACCATGATCTCCATCATCATGATCTCCATCATGATCTCCATCATCGTGTCTCCATGAAGTTGCTCGCCAACTATTACTTCTACTACTATGGCTAACACGTTTAGCAATAAAGTAAAGTAATTTACATGGCGTTTCTCAATGACACGCAGGTCATACAAAAAATAAAGACAACTCCTATGGCTCCTGCCGGTTGTCATACTCATCGGCATGCAAGTTGTGATTCCTATTACAATAGCATGAACATCTCATACATCATATATATCATTCATCATTCATCACAACTTTGGCCATATCATATCACAAAGCACTTGCTGCAAAAACAAGTTAGACGTCCTCTAATTGTTGTTGCAAGTTTTACGGGGCTGAAATAGGGTTCTAGCAAGAACGTTTTCTTACCTACGTGAAAGCCACAACGTGATTTGTCAACTTCTATTTACCCTTCATAAGGACCCTTTTCATCAAATCCGCTCCAACTAAAGTGGGAGAGACAGACACCCGCCAGCCACCTTATGCAACTAGTGCATGTCAGTCGGTGGAACCGGTCTCACGTAAGCGTACGTGTAAGGTTGGTCCAGGCCGCTTCATCCCACAATACCGTTGAAGCAAAATAAGACTAGTAGCGGCAAGAAAGTTGACAACATCTACGCCCACAACAAATTGTGTTCTACTCGTGCAAAAGGAACTACGCATAGACCTAGCTCATGATGCCACTGTTGGGGAACGTTGCAGAAAACAACAATTTTCCTACGGTTTCACCAAGATCCATCTAGGAGTTCATCTAGCAACGAGTGATCGGTTTGCATCTACATACCTTTGTAGTTCACGCGCGGAAGCGTTCAAAGAACGGGGATGAGGAAGCCGTACTCGACGTGATCCAAATCACCGGAGATCCTAGCGCCGAACGGAAGGCACCTCCGCGTTCAACACACGTACGGTCAGCGTGAAGTCTCCTCCTTCTTGATCCAGCAAGGGGAAAGGAGAGGTTGAGGAAGATGGCTCCAGCAGCAGCACGACGGCGTGGTGGTGGTGGAGCTGCAGTACTCCGTCAGGGCTTCGCCAAGCTCTATGGAGGAGGAGGAGGTGTTGGAGAGGGAGAGGGAGGCACCAAAGGCGTGGGGTGAGAGGCCCTCCTTCCCCCCACTATATATAGGGAGCCTAGGGGGGCGCCGGCCCTAGGAGATGCAATCTCCTAGGGGGGCGCCGGCCAAGGGGTGGGGGGCTTGCCCCCCAAGCAAGGGGGCGCCCCCCTTTAGGGTTTCCCCTACCCTAGGCGCATGGGCCCTAGGGGAAAGTAGCGCCCCAGCCCACTTTGGGCTGGATCCCTTCCCACTTTAGCCCATGGGGCCCTCCGGGATAGGTGGCCCCACCCGGTGGACCCCCGGGACCCTTCCGGTGGTCCCGGTACAATACCGGTGACCCCGAAACTTGTCCCGATGGCCGAAATAGCACTTCCTATATATAATTCTTTACCTTCGGACCATTCCGAAACTCCTCGTGACGTCCGGGATCTCATCCGGGACTCCGAACAACTTTCGGGTTACTGCATATACATATCCCTACAACCCTAGCGTCACCGAACCTTAAGTGTGCAGACCCTACGGGTTCGGGAGACATGTAGACATGACCGAGATTGCTCTCCGGTCAATAACCTACAGCGGGATCTGGATACCCATGTTGGCTCCCACATGCTCCTCGATGATCTCATCGGATGAACCACGATGTCGAGGATTCAAGCAACCCCGTATACAATTCCCTTCGTCAATCGGTATGTTACTTGCCCGAGATTCGATCGTCGGTATCCCAATACCTCGTTCAATCTCGTTACCGGCAAGTCACTTTACTCGTACCGTAATGCATGATCCCGTGACCAGACACTTGGTCACTTTGAGCTCATTATGATGATGCATTACCGAGTGGGCCCAGTGATACCTCTCCGTCATACGGAGTGACAAATCCCAGTCTTGATCCATGTCAACCCAACAGACACTTTTGGAGATACCCGTAGTATACCTTTATAGTCACCCAGTTACGTTGTGACGTTTGGTACACCCAAAGCACTCCTACGGTATCCGGGAGTTACACGATCTCATGGTCTAAGGAAAAGATACTTGACATTGGAAAACTCTAGCAAACGAACTATACGATCTTGTGCTATGTTTAGGATTGGGTCTTGTCCATCACATAATTCTCCTAATGATGTGATCTCGTTATCAATGACATCCAATGTCCATAGTCAGGAAACCATGACTATCTGTTGATCAACGAGCTAGTCAACTAGAGGCTTACTAGGGACATGTTGGTGTCTAAGTATTCACACATGTATTACGATTTCTGGATAACACAATTATAGCATGAATAAAAGACAATTATCATGTACAAGGAAATATAATAATAATCCTTTTATTATTGCCTCTAGGGCATATTTCCAACATCATCATCAGCAAAGTACTGGGCAACGACTCCTACTACCTGATTGACGCTCAGAAGCCCCGAGCACGCAAGAGGGACGACTCCGACAAAGAGACAGAGCGGCCATGGAATGCAAATCTCCTCCGAAGATTTTACAGTTGATGCGGTATGTACCATGCTACCTTTTGTATTAAAGTACCAAGACTTCGGGCCCCCTGAGACGAGCTCGGGGATTGCCCTCTTTTGTCTGTATGATAAAAAATTATGCCTACAAGTATGTTACTCTTCGTCATGCCGCTTGGCACCGGGCTCGACAAGTCGGCCCGGGGACTTGCCGCCTTGCACTATGAAATGCTTCCTGCAGCCGGACAAGTAGTGTGTAACACCTAAACCGTCTTCTGTCAGAAGCCGCAGCTCGCAGAGCGATTGTATGGTGGGCAGAGGTAAGGTAGAATGGGCGTTCGCATGAAAAATGGTTAAGGACTCAAAGCATAAAACATAGCTCAAGATGGCTTCCAGCCTTTTTTCAAACCGACTCTCGAATAGTTGGATTGCTGCCTTCTATTCAACTTGCTCAAAAACTCTTAAAAACGGCTAAGTACTTGCTTTCCCAAAGAAGCCAAGCACTTGATCCAGCGACAGTCCGCAGAGCGGCTGACCGATTGGCAAGGGAGGCAACTAAGAGAAAGCGGCAAAGGAAAAAAGCCAAGAGAGCAATGAGCAAGAAAAGATAGAACTCGGATAAATATATTTACATAACATAGGCCCTTGGCCGAATTTTCGAGCAGAGGTTCAAAATACACCCCGCGGGTGGAATTGTGCGAATTAACAAGTTCTTCAAAGACTACTGAAGCAGATAAAATAAAGATAAAGCGGCAGCTTAGGAAGCAGCAGACGGATTCGGAGGGTCGGAGGAGGCGGCAGCGTCAGGCATCGGGGCAGCCGGCTGGCTAGTCTCGGCTTGATCGCCTCCGGCGGCAGTCGGGCCGGTCACACGCGGCTCGTTGCTGGAGGCGCGGTCGAGCTGAGGCTGGCCATCTGCTCCATCTTCTGGTGCCTCCGTCTCGCCTCCGTCCTCCGCCTCGCCTTCCTCCTCGACGCTGGAGCCAATCACCTCCGCCGAGTCCTCATCATAGTCTGGGTTCATCCCAAACCACTCTGGCGGCACCTCCTCGCCGTCTTCAGACCGCTCGGGGACGAAGATGCTGGTGTCGATGTACTCGGCGATCGCCGCAGCACGCTTGACGAGGGCATCTTCCGCAGCTGCCAGCTCCGGCTGGGCCTCCGACCGAAGCGTGGCCAGCAGGTCTAGATCCAGCCCCAGATACCATGCCTTGACGAACTCCAAGGCCCGGCGCGCTCTAGCTCGGGCCGAAGAGCCCTTCCAGGCCTCAAGACGATCAGACGCGACCTCTAGCCAGTCGGCCGTCAGGCTGGGGGTGCGCGGAGCCTGCATGTCCGGCCACAGGGCGTCAATCGCCTGGGCACCAACACGCTGAAGCCGGCGCAGCATCCGATGAGCCGGCCGAAGGCGAGCCTCGATGCTCAGGATGTGCTCGTCAAGAGTTCGGGGGGCGTCGGTGGCAATCTCTGCGCCCTCCGCCCTCCGACCTTCACGGTCAGCCTCGATGGCTTGGATGGCGGCCTGCGAGTGCCCAGGAAAGAAGTCTGCAAAGACAGGAAGAAACGAAGAAGCAAGTCAAAAACCAGGAGTCGGCACGACTTAAATCGGCAGCTCAAAGAAAGAAAATAAAGAAACTCACCATCAATGATGTCTTCGATCTCATGGAAGCCGGAGGCCAGCATTGCCTCCTTGTCAGACCAGGAGGAGCGCTCGCTCGCGAACTCGGCCAGGAGGGCGGTCTCCGTCTCCTCCGCCTCCCTCTGCGTCTTCACAAGCAGTTCCTTCTGCTCTGCCAATTGAGTAGCCAGCAGATCGCGCTCCGTGGCGAGCTTGCTGCACTCCTCCTCTTTGGCGCGCAAAGCGGAGTTGGCGTCGCTCAACTGCTGTTGAAGAGCAACGTTGGCCCCTGAAAAGAAGGAAGAAAGAAGGCATTAAGTCATCAGTAAAGAAGGTCGCCGGGGAGATCCAACCCGACTGCTCAGCAGTCGGCCCGAATCTCGGGGACTACAGCCCGCGGGTGCGCCAGCGCGCCCCCGCGAAGAAGGAAAAGGACTTACTCCGGCTCTCCGACAAATCGGCGGTCCGCTTGCGCAGCTCTTCAACGTTATGGTTGAAGGCAGTGACGCGGAGGTTGTGGTAATCCTGTGTCAAGCATTTCAGACAAAAAGTCTATACCCAGAGTTCATCAATTGGAGTTCCGGGCCGCCTGCTCAGCAGCCATCCCGAAACTCGGGGACTACACCCAGTGGGTGCGCTGGCGCGCCCCCATAGAGAGGAACAAGAAAACAAAAACCAAAGGAAAAAACATACCCGGACGGCTGCCCGTGACGCTAGGAACGCCTTGGTGCAACTCTGGAGAGCATCGCCCTCAGCATGAAGCTTCGCCTGGACGTCCAGGAGCGCCTGGTTTAGCGGCCCTGTGCTGCCTCCTCGCACCCACCCAATGGGTGCGGCGCTCGTCGCTTCGGCGTCTGGGATCGCCGAGCTGGTAGTGCCAGCTTCCAGGGGGCGGGGTGCCGAAGTCGCCTTCTCCAGACGGCGGCGCGTTGGCGAGCCGACTTGGAGGAGTAGCCTCGCCACGGCCTCGTCTTCGGTCGGCGGCACCGGAGGGTCCGCCGGTTGCTCGCCCTGCGCACCTTCGGACGGCGGTGGAACGTTCACATCCGACATAGAGGGGTCGCCGCCCTCCCTCTCCACGACGGGGTTCTCCCCGCCGGCTTCTCCAGTCTACCCTGTGAGCTCCGGAGGCGGCGGCGCGGAATTCAATGGGGTGACGAACACCGCCGATTGGCGGCGTGCGGCTTCCTCCGCCAGCCGCTTCGTTGCGGCAGCGGCTTCGGCCTCCACCAGTTTTTTCTTGGCGGAGGCCTCCGCCTTCTCCAGGCGAACGGCCTCTTCTTCATTGCGCTTCTCTTGCGCATTCCGCTCTGTCGCCTCTCGGAGGTCAGCAGCGGGGTCAATCCGCCGAGTAGTGGCGGACGTCTCTGCTGACCCCATGACGGAGGCGGCGGTGACCCTCTCAAGAGAGAGGGGAGCCCTGAAGCAAGGGGGGAAGCAAAGACTCAGACAAAGTCACAAAGAAAGAACAAAGCATTAAGACAGAATACTCACACGGAGACCAATGGCGGCTTCTTCACTTCCTTACGGAAGCGGATGGCCTTCGCGGCCGCCTCTTCCCGCCGGGTCGCCGCAGCCGAACCCTTGGGTTTCTTCGGCCGACTGCCGAACAAGGTCGGCACGGCCCTGCGCTTCTTCCCACTGCCTGGAGCACCCGACGCGGCAGAAGAGCCCGCGCCAGGCTGGCTGGCTCCTGGCCGATGGCGGGGGGCGACTTCCCCCTCGGCGTCGTCGTCAGGCCAGTCGGCGAAAGTGGTCGAAGGCCTGAAGTCGCCTGCTGTTCCTCCTCCTCCCTCGGCGCCGTCCTCCAGAGCCTCCGCCCCCAGATCAGGGTCGTCGACGTCGCTCTCCGCCCGGTCGGCGAGGAACTCGCGGGCTGGCCCCGAGGTGCCGGCTGGTGAATGGAGGAGGGGATTCTAACCAAAGTCGACTGGTCAAAACAAAACTCGGCAAGAAAGAAGACAATCCAAAGAAAGAAAGGAAAGGCGACTCACCACGGGCGGGGGGTTGGCGCGGGAATACGGCTCCTTGCCGAACCGCCAATCCTCCAGGAGCTTGTTGTCCGAGAGGTAGTTCACAATGAAGGCCACCTCTTCGTGAGGCATGTCCTTGGTGCACATTCAACTCGGGTCGCGGTGCCCACTCATTTGGCATATCATGTGGGGGCGGCCTTGGAGTGGGAGAACTCGGTGCGCCACGAAGGCGGCCAGCAGGTCCGGACCAGTCAGACCCTCCGACTGCGTCAGCACTCGGAGTCGCACGATGGCGCCGGCTCCCGCAGGCGTCAGCGACTTGGCCCGATACGACCAGTTGGGTAGTCGCCCAGCCGGCGGGCCGGCTTTGAAAGCTGGTAAGTTGACCCAGTCCCCCCTCGCGGAGACGCTCCTGACGTAAAAGTAGGATCTCTGCCACATCTTTACCGACTTTATCAGCGAGATGGAGGGGAAGGGGTTGTCGGCTCCTGACCTTCGCACGGCGATGAAAGCGCCGCATTGAGCCGGCATGCCCACGGCCTGGGTGCCGAGCTTGGAGAAGAAGAATTCCCCCAGAGCTCGAGGGTGGGGAGGACTCCGAGGAAGCCTTAGCACAAGGCCACGAAGGCGGACAGTAGCACCACTGTGTTGGGGATGAGGTGGTGCGGCTGGAGGCCGTAGAACTCCAGGAAAGATCGGAAGAAACTGCTCGCCGGCAGCCCCAACCCGCGCAGGCAGTGCGAGTGGAAGATGACCCGCTTGCCCTCCTGCGGCGCGGGGGAAATCTCCCCCTTCAGCGCGAGGCACACCCGCACGTGATCCTCGCCGGGGAGCCGATGAGTCCGGCGAAGGAACTCAATGTGGTCGCCGTGGACTTCGGAACCGTCCCAAGTGCCGGAGCGCACCGGGGGAGGCGCGGCGGCGGAGGAAGAACTCATTGCGAGCTGTCGCCGCAGCGTTCGCCGGAGCTTGGGCGCACGGCGGAGCGAAGAAGAAGAAGAAGGAGGAGAGCGAAGAGCAGTGAGAAAGAAGAGAGCGAGGAGTAGTGGGAAGGAGGGGCGCGCGTGCCCCCCTCTTCCCCCTACTTATAGCCTCGTGGGCTGCGAAGCCGAGGGGGCGTCGTGGGGATTTACTTCGCCCACGGCCCCATGACCCCCACGTTCCATGATAAAGTTACTGCACGCAGTAACTCCACGGGAATCCCAACCTTCCGCCGGGGCCGCAGCGGATCCGCTCGGGCGCCGAGGCGCGGTAGTGGCGGGCCCCGCCTATGGGCCTGTCCCGTCGCGTGCGTAGGCTGGCAGGACGGCCGAGCCACGTGCCATCGCGTGACAGGCCTAGGACGGGCGGCGGCCTGGAGGCTTAGCTAGCACGCCACTTGGATCCCGCCGTGACGTTCGAAATATTGTGCGAGTCGGAATTACGTGAGTCCGAATCGAGCGAGTCCGACTCCTCCTAGTCGGCCCGGCAGAAGTCAATCAAAGACCATGTCTTGAGCACCCGGAAAGAGAAACTGCTGAGGCTTCTCGGCCGATCGTCTGCGGCGCCTCACCAGCTTTGGGGACTACTGTCGGAGTAATGGGCCACAGGTAGGCTGACCCGAGCCCTAGAACCTTTCAAGACATCGGGGCAAGTTGCGCCCCTCAAGACCCCAGGACAAAGAGCCGCCTTCAAGAAGACAACGGCAAAGGTGGCCGACTGACCACTCACGGCCGAGTCCCAGGGACGACTTCAGGGAGAGCCGACTCCTAACTGACGACTTCTAGAGAAGCCGGCTTCGGGGAGTCGGCCTGCGACTCCAACACCCCCCACGACCTCATCAAGTGGGACAGGACGGGGGAGTGGCAATGATGAAGCCCGCTCCCGCCCCTTACCAAGGGCAGGCATGGCTATAGCACGCCGTACCCCGGAAGATCTCCGTGCGGCATGGCACTGTTGCCATGCCAGCCCTGACATCAGCACCGCAGGACCGAATCCTGCACCCAAGATGGCTTGTCTGAACGGCCTAGAGGCAGCAGGTCCCACCAGTCGGTGAGACCTCAGGAGACAGCAAGAGGACCACCAGTCGGACCCGTCGGGAGTCGGCCCGGGGAAGTCGGCCGAGCCCTCCCCCAGGGCCCACGCGCCATTAATCAAGATGTGATGGGGAGTGGCAATAGTGATCGCCCGCCAGGCGGCGGAGCTGTTGCCACGACCTCATGATCAAGCCCGCGTCATCAGAAGCACGGCTACAGTAATCAGTAGCCGGCAAGACCCGCCCGCGGCGGACGCGGCCTGTCGGCTCCGTACCAAGCCAGTCAGCAGGGCCCGCCAGCCGGCGGGCCCCAGCGGTCGGCAGAGAAGACGGAGTCCAGAGGCGCTGACGGCTGGGCTCGCGTGCAGCCGGATTACCATTGTACCCCTGGGGGGTAGGCCTATATAAACCCCCCAGGGCACCCATGCAAAGGGTTGGAACCCATTAGCTCTAGGCTAGATCATATAGAAGGGAGAGAGCTAGCCTTGCCCTCTCCTACCTCCAAGAAACAGCTCAAGGAGCAACCGTGTAAACGCTTTGCCATAGTGACCATGCGGAGACCCCGCAGAGCAGCAGTAGGGGTATTATCTCCCCGGAGAGCCCTGAAGCTGGGTAAGATTCGCCGGCGTGCATGCCTTCGCCTCATCCCGTTTCCAGGCACCGGCGACGTTCTACTCGCCCCCACCATGATAAGCCATCCATTGGCATATGTCACACCAAACCCCCGACAAGTCCCTGGTACCACAGGAAGCTTCTGCGCAACACACTTTGACAGATGGTCAGCTATGCTGTTTTCAGCACGGGCTACGTGCCCTGTTTGCAATCCGTCAAAGTGTTCCTCCAATCTCCTCACTTCCTCTATGTATGCCTACATCAATTGGCTTTGGTAATCCTTGTTGACTTGTCTCACCACAAGCTATGAATCTCCTCTATCGGTGTTCTGGGAACGGGCGTACCCAGACTTGCCTGCCTGTGGCCCATGGCGTGGCCCCATCGACGGCCTAGTAGGGCCTAGTTTCAGCATCAACAACTCAAGGCCCTCACAAGGGACCAAGCCTAGCGAGGCAGACGACAAAAAGACCTCCATGATGAGAGGCCTCCTCAGGCTGGCTCCCGAGGAGCGGAGATTTCTATGCAAGCTTCACCTCGTGAGGTTCGGATGACGTGAGCCATGACGACCAAGGCTAGGCGAGCGCCAGTGGGCGCAGTGCACCAATTTCCTATTTGGTGCTAAATAGGCAAGCGTAAGCGCAGAGTCCCGAGGAATCAGCCAAAGGTTTCCATTCTGGTGCAAGAAGACCAAGACCGCCAGGACGATAGGACGAAGGTCATCGCCGAGCCCACCGTAGCGTCATGACCAGAGGCTTTTGCAGGCGAAGACTACTATTGTCAGGATAACATGTACTAGTTGCCCCCTTCGAATTTTGCCGTTGTGGGATCCCTTCCCCCTTTGTTTGGGAAGATGACCAAGGCCATTATAAATAGGGCCTAGCCACCACCATAGAGGGGGGACCGAACGGGATCAAATCCATTCTATCCTCACACTCATCAGCTCACTGGAGCGCAAGAACACGCCTCCTCCTGAGGTTGTTCTCCCACTGTACTAGTTCATCCTCAGCCTCTCGAGGCCAATCCACCACAAAGCAGGAGTAGGCTTCTACACCGCAAAGTGGCCCGAACTTGGGTAAACTACAGTGTTTTGTTTCCTTCCTGTTCATCGAGCTAGGCCATGAGATTGGCGAGTAGGCAGACTAGGGAGGTTGAGTTCTTCGCATGCACCCGAGAGTTCGAACCTCTCAAGGGTTTGCGGAACCCGAAATCCGACATTTGGTGCGCCAGGTAGGGGGTGTGTCGGAGCCTCTCTTCCTTCGGTCGATCCGTCACCACCCCGACATTCTCATTGCTGATGATCCGAGGGCTCTCGTTCAGGGCTGGGTTGCTCGGCCTGCCTGTGAAGTGTCGTCCGCCCAAGAGGATCTCTACTCCGAGCTCCTGGCGGCCCACACGCCGCCCAACATCGTCGGTCGTGGGCGGCATGGGCCGCCACCGCCCGCCCTCGCGCCTTGTCGTACTTGTGCCACCACGCGATCTTTGAGCTACGCCGCGGTGACGGCAGCACACACTCACCGGGAGTAGGCGGAAATGCAAGCTGCACTCATCGTGGCGCGAGAGCTGCTGCGATGCACGTTGGCAGAGGGCGGCCGCGATGCCCTGTTGGAGCGGGTCACTGAGCTGCTCGATGCCGCTTCCAGGGGTGCGGCGCTCTTTTGCACCCAGCCCACGTCGCAAGCGACGCCGGGGGTGCGTCCAAGCCATCGTCATGTCCGAGCGGCCCTCCTTGGAGCGCCAGGGGAGCCCGACGGTGCCAATCTGACCCGCGGCACCGCTCATCTGCCCCAAGATCTACCACCCTCGGGAGAGGCAAGCTCAGGCAGTCCACCTTGGGGCCGCGCCGGGGCGCCATCCAACGCCCATCGAAACTTGGTGGCCAATGACAAGGGACGGCCAGGCGGCGACCCTAGCGCGGCAAGCTCAGACGCCTATGTGCCCCCCATGATGGACGTGCAGTACACGTCGGGAGATGGCCCCAGCCAGCTCCCCTCGCCGGGCTGGGTATCTGCAGCGCATGAAGCCAAGGCTCTCGACGAGCCACCCCAGAGCTTCACCGGCGCCTGCAACGACAACAGCCACTGGGTACAACCAATATCTCAGAAGCACGATTATGCTAACCATGGACCACAGGTGAACCAAGCCACGGCGGCAGCCAGGGACCCCAGGGCAATGGCCTCGCTGCTGGCGGGTGGAGTGCACTGGGGGCTGGGCGGGGGGAGCCCGGAGCCAGGGCCTCCCCCGCGCCGCTTGTAGCAAGGAGCTGCATGGAGGTTGGTCCTCTGCTGGGGAAGGCGCCGATGAGCACTCCGCCCCGATGGAGGGCCTACAGTCACCAAGGGCACCGCCAGCGTCCCCCTTGCCCCTTGGTCTTGTCCTGGTTTCCGGACGCCCCAACGGTAGTCAGAGGAGGCGCAGGGCGAGGCCCACGTCAGGCGCCATGAAGCAAGGCCCCAGGCCTGTGAAGGTCTCAGCTCGTGACACTCTCATGTAATAATGAGTGGGGCTGTACACACCCCGGAGTCTCCTGAGTGCTGCCTGCGGGGCTCCCGCCCACGTCCAAGTGGTAGCACCACGCTCCGCGCTGGCCGTTGACACTGTCCATCAATGACTATGCCCACGCCTAGTGGAAGCACATAGCTCCGCGCTGGTGAGAAGACAAGAAGACTAGCTAGGTATCGGACGTGGCTGTTTGCTTTTGCCCTCTTTCTGTAATACAACTTTCCATCTTTTGGAGTGAGATTTGGAGTTTCTCGCGTTTGTCAAAAACGGCGGGAGTTTTCTTGGCTCTTCATGATTTCTTGCTTTCTGGTTTCGTGTTTAAGAGTGAGGCCCATGCCTGTCACCCCCTCCCTCGCGAGCGGGGCCTGGTCATGGTATGCGCACGTGGAGTGCGCTTAGGCTAGCCTAGGCGACGCCAAGGCCCCCCGGGGTGGTCAAGCATGCAACTGCCCCGGGAGCACCGCACACACACCTTGCCGTAATCTGGCAGTCGGATCATCGCGAGGCCCTCTCGGGTAGGACAGCAGTCCCCTCGGGAGGGCCGAAGCCTCGCGAGCCACCAGAGGGCTCACCTTAGGGGGAAGAGTTCTACAACAACACGGCCCCCTCGGGACCCACAATACCAGAGATAAATCACGACAAC
The DNA here is from genome assembly GCF_003073215.2 of Triticum urartu. Taxonomy (NCBI): domain Eukaryota; kingdom Viridiplantae; phylum Streptophyta; class Magnoliopsida; order Poales; family Poaceae; genus Triticum; species Triticum urartu. The sequence continues at coordinate 275,609,388 of NC_053025.1, forward strand.
TACTCCTCTCCCAGATCCACGGCGACGCGCTCCAAAGCCCAATTTTAAGGCATATTGTCATTTCATACATTATAAGGGGCTCCCCTTCAAAAAATGCTTTCACGCCCCGCAGGGCCATGCCGACAGGTTTTTCCATACAAGTCAAAGCAAAAGGAAATACAGGCCTAGCTGGACGCTGCTTCCGGCACCGTCTTCATCATCTCCATCTCCGCCACATGCACGGTTGCTGACATCGTCCTCATCGTTGCCATCAGCACCGCCCCCGCCAACCGCAATCACGACCACGTCATCTTCGGGAGCGAACTCCGCGACCAGGTCGTCCATGTGGTCGTCCACCCAGCCTGCCAGGTTGTCTTGGATGACCCGGGGCACGGGGGCTATGGCGGCATCGAATTCAAAGTGAGGATCAAGGTTGAGAAGGTGACTGAAGACTCGCAAGAATGCATGCCCGAGAAGGCCCCGCTTCTCACTTCAATGAGATGGCGAGCTACCGCGCCCGGTCTTCCAGGCGGGTCACGATCTGGGTGAATAACCGCAGATGGTTGGCGTTGTCATCCTCGTTCGGATGGGCGACGCTATCTTCGTAGATGGTGCCCAAAGCCCGGTTCGCCCTAATCCTGAGGGCCTGGAGCATTGAGGAATGCTCGCGCTGCATCGTCCGACGGTGGCACGCCTCGTTCTTGGTCTACTCCACATGAGACTCAACGGCCTCGACCTTTTGCTGGAGTGAGGACATGTCAGTTCGAGCGGAGGCCATGTCGGCTTGGGCGGAGGCCAGAGCCTCCTTGGCAGCACTCTCGCGTTGTTCTGCTCTGTCCAGCTTCATCTTGAGGGCGGTTGTCCTGCCCTTAAGCTCAGCCTCTAGGAGCTCCAACTTCAGGTGGTGCTCGTCGGCAAGAGCCACGCGAGCGTCCGCCACCCCCCGGTCAACCTCCTCCTGGATCCTGGCCCCTCGAGTGGCGACGGCGTCCTCGGCCATGGCTACCTGGTGCTCCCTCATCTCCAACCAGTCAAGCTTCAGGCTGCGCTCCAAGACCTCCAGTGCCAGCGCCTCCTTGCATTCCTGGACCTCCTTCTCATTGGAGGGTCCCTCGTTCAATGATGCTGCCAGGGCGGCCTTGCACGCTTGGATCTGCTGCTCGAGGGCGGTGTTTGAAGCTTGAAGCTCCCGCTCCCGCTCCTCGGCCACCTCACGACGGCAGTCGGCGGCCCTGGCCTCCTCCGAGTCGCGGGCACAAGCCTCACCAGAAGATGCAAGGGACACCACGACACTTGTGCTGGCGTGATCATGTTGAAGATGCCCGAGGTTGATGGCGACCTTCAACTAGTGCCACTCGTGCGCCAGGCGAAGGTCCTTTGTCTCGAGGTCGGCGTCGACTTCAGCAAGCTCTTCTTCAAGCCGACTCAAAGCACCCATCGCCTCACAGAAAAGCCCATAGAGGACAGCGTCTCACCCGCCCAAGAGCTCTAGCGCGTGGCCAAGCCCATCATTCACGCCGGAAGCTGTCAGAGAAGCACAGACAGGCTCGTCCGCCTCTGGCAGGGGGTTGGAGGCCAGTGGCTTCCTGGCTGCTCTTTGAGTCTCGGCGAAGGTGCTGGGCGGCATGGTCTCGCTGCTCGAAGATGAAGCCGGAGCTAGGATCACCCAGTCACCGGCGATGACCAATGGATGAACCCTCGGCACACCTGCTGCACCCCAGGCCAGACCACGAAGGAAGGATGCTGGAAGCACAGGCTCGCGGCCCCCCATCGGCGCATCCGCCTCTCGGACCAACCCCATACCTCGCACCGGAGTATGGTGCGGGGGGCTTGATGACCCACAAGTATAGGGGGTCAACTGTAGCTCTTGTCGATAAGTAAGAGTGTCGAACCAAACAAGGAGCAGAAGGAAATGACAAGTAGTTTTTAGTAATGTATTGTTTGCAAGTACTGAAATTGTAAGTAGTGAGCAGTTTGGTAGCAAGATAATCTGTAAAGAGCAAGTAACGATAATTGTAACAAGTATGCAGCAAGGTAGCCCAATCCATTTGAGGCAAAGGACATGCCAAAACGGTCTCTTATGATAAGCAAAGCGTTCTTGAGGGTACACGGGAATTTCATCTAGTCACTTTCATCATGTTGGTTTGATTTGTGTTTGCTACTTTGATAATTTGATATGTGGGTGGACCGGTGCTTAGGTGTTGTTCTTACTTGAACAAACCTCCTACATATGATTAACCCTCCCGCAAGCATCCACAACTACGAGAAAAGTATTAAGGATAAATCCTAACCATAGCATTAAATTCTAGGATCCAATCGGTCCCTTACGTAATAGTGCATAAACTGGGGTTTCAGTTTCTGTCACTCTCGCAACCCACCATATATTTACTACTCCACAATGCATTCCCTTAGGCCCAAATATGGTGAAGTGCCATGTAGTCGACGTTCACATGACATCACCAAGGGAATCACAATATACATACTATCAAAATATCGAACACATATCAAATTCACATGATTACCTGCAACATGATTTATCCCATGACCTCAAGAACAAAAGTAACTACTCACAATCAACAAACATTCTCATGATCAGATGGGTATTAATATGCATAATGGATCTGAACATATAATCTTCCACAAAATAAACCATATAGTAACCAACTACAAGTTGTAATCAACACTACAAGCCACCCTCTAGCAACAATCTATAGTTCCGGTAACAAGATTGAATACAAGAGATGAACTAGGGTTTGAGATGAGATGGTGTTGGTGAATATGTTGATGGAGATTTCCCTCACCAAGATGGGAGAGTTGTTGGTGATGATGATGATGATGATTTCCTCCTCCGGGAGGGAAGTTTCCCCCGCAGAATCGCTCCGCCGGAGGGCAAAAGTGCTCCTGCCCAAGTTCCACCTCGAGGCGGTGGCGCTTCCTCCCAAAAGTCCTCTCCTCATTTTTTCTAGGTCAAAACAACTTATATACTAGAAGATGGGCATCGGTGGTGGGCCGAGGAGGCCATAACCCACCAGGGCGTGCAAGGGGGGCCTGGCGGGCCCAGGTGGGTTGTCCCCACCTGGTGGCCCCCTCTTGTACTTATTGGCTCCAATATTTCTTATATATTCCATAAACAATCTCCATCAAGTTTCAGCTCATTTGGAGTTGTGTGGAATAGGTGGCCTGACGTAGCTTTTCTAGGTCCAGATTTCCAGCTGCCGGAATTCTCCCTTTTGGTGTGTTCCTTGAAAATTATGAGAGAAAAGGCACTAGAATTACTCCAAGAAGCATTATTATGGATAAAAACATTATAAATAAAAGCAAGGAAACATGATGGAAAATGGACGTATCAGGGCTGGAAATCAAGTTCGATCCAAGGATTTGTGGGGGTCGCGCCCCAAGAGGCCTCGCCGCCACAGCTGAAGGGACCCTGAGGAGCCATTGTCAGGAAAGGGCGTGACACGGGGGAAATCACAAATGTAAGGTACTTACTTGTCTATGGCTATGTACTTCCTCTGCTTCAGTGGCCGGTAGGCATCACCACTGCAGATTGGAGGCCCCTTCCTCTTGTAGAGTGCTTCAAGTTTCAGGCGAGGCTGGCCGAGGCTCGGGGCGTGGCTATCAGCAGCTGGGGCACTTGGCGGGGCTTCTGGGGCAGCAGCCTCATGGGCACCAGGCCGCATCCTGCCCACCAGCCACCACCTTAGGACCACTCGCCCGACCTTCAGTGGCAATCGCCCAGGAGTGTCGGGCTGCGCCAGCTCTCCAGCGGCCCCCACAAGAGCGCTCGTTAGAACCTCAGGAGCGACTGCCTTGGGAGCACCTGGCGACACCCGCTCTCCAGTAGTCACCCAGCGGTACCCGGTGGCGTTCGCCCCCCTGCATCCACAACCGGGGTGCACACCGCATGGTCGACGAGCAAGGGAGCCACGAAGATGGGATTCTCGCGAGGCCCTTCAAGGGCCGTCAAAAAGGGGCATCTGCCACACGAAGTCCTCCTTGTTCGAGCATTGGTACAAGAGGCAGCCCTCTTCTGGAAGAGCGACTAGCGCTGGGTCGCCCGTCAGAAGCTCGAGCATCATGCGCAGCGTCTTGGAAGGAAGCGCATGCACCTGGAGCCTCATGGCATCCTTGCTGCTAGTTAAGGCCCACATTGGGCGAGAATGGCGTTGGAGCGGAATGATGCGCCACCGGACGAACTCCTCCACTACCATCGGCGCTGTCATGCTGCCCTCCTTCAACCTGGTCGGCATGGAGCAGCCATGGGCAAGCCAGCGGTCGACAAGCTTCATGTTCCCCCAGCCGGAGCTGGGTACCGCAGGCACTCGCGGGAACAGGAGCAAGGGGTTACGCACGCCGACATCCACATACACCCACCGCTTCTGGAACCCCCTCACATCTAGCCAGAGCGTGAAGTCGATGCCCGAGCCGGCCATCGCCGCTACGGCTTGGAAGGACACGCATCCCGAGCACTGGCGAGCATCGACCAGATGAAGCGAGAAGAAATGTTGAAACAAGGCTATGGAAGGGGCAATGCCCACCATAGCCTCACAAAGGAAGGCGAAGACGGCAAGGGGGATGATGGATTGGGGGTCCAGATGCAGCGCCTAGATTTGGTAATGCGAGATGATAGCATTGAAGAAATCAGAGAAAGGGGGGATCAGGCCAGCTAGGAGAGTATGAAGATGGATGGGGATCTCGGTGGCTTCCATGTCAATGATGGCCCGGGAAGCAGGCCAGACCGTCGTCAGCTTCCATTCGTTGGAATTGTCGGCAAGGGTCGGACGGACCTTGGCCAAACCCTCTTGATTGATCACCGTTGACTGGGCTCAAAGACTTGATGAGATTCGGCCGGAGTGCAGGCTTTCCCCTTCTTCTTCGACCGAGGGGCCATTGCGGCAAGAGAGGGATGGCGCCGACGTCGAATCTGGGGGAAGATTTGCGGGTTCGCGGAAGAGAGGAGGAGAAAAGGGAAGCACGATGAGCAATGAGTGCAGTACTACGCTAACAACGGGCGGCCGCCAGGCCTAACAGTTATTAAGGCTGCATGGGGAAGTGGAGGCGCCCATGTCCAATCAATCGCCAAGCATCGACCAAGGCCGTAGGTAGTTAGGGCCCGCGATGCTCCACACTTGCCCTTTGCCTTCGCCTCGAGGCCAAGTCCGAGCGTGCCTTGGGCCCGGGGGCTACTGTAGGTGTTCTGGGAACAAGGGTACCCAGACTTGCCTGCCTGCGGCCCACGGTGTGGACCCATCGACGGCACGGTACGACCTAGTTTCCGCATCAACAACTCAAGACCCTCACGAGGGACCAAGCCTCGCAAGGCGGATGACACCAAGACCTCCACGAGGAGCGGCCTCCTTAGGCTGGCTCCCGAGGAGCGGAGATTTCTATGCAAGCTTCACCTCGTGAGGTTCGAATGACGTGAGCCATGATGACCAAGGCCAGGCAAGCATGAGCGGGCGCAGTGCACCAGTTTCCTCTATGGTGCTAAAGAGGCAAGTGGAGGCGTGGAGTCCCGAGGACTCATCAAATGGTTTCCATTCTAGTGCAACAAGACCAAGACCGCCAGGACGGCAGGACGGAGGCCATCGTTGACCCTACCGCAGCATCACGACTAGAGGCTTTTGCAGGCAAAGACTAATTTTGTCAGGATAACATGTACTAGTTATCCCCCTTCGAATTTGGCCGTTCTGGGATCCTTTCCCGCCTTCGTTTCGAAAGAGGACCAAGGCCACTATAAATAGGGCCTAGTGTGATAGCCTAGCTTATTACGGATGATAGACTACTCATATCAATAAGGAATTCCTTCTTTTGCAGGAGGCCATTCAGACAGAACTCCAAAGTTAAGCATGCTTAGCTCGGTGCAGTTTCAGGATGAGTGACCGACCAGGAAGTTGCTCCTAGGTGCGCACGAGTGAGGACAAAGTGCGCAAAAAGGGCTAGTATTGATCTTTGGGGACAGTCTAGATCCCGCGAGGAGTAACGACCACTGGCGGGTGTGTCAGGGGCATTACAAGTTGGTATCAGAGACGACCCTAGTGGTTACACGGATGTTTGCGGACAGGTGCGCGGTCATGTTGTTCATGACATTTGTGACCCTGTCGTGGCACACGGCATGGCACATGTACTAGACTGGATGCACAGACGTATGTGCCAAGATGGTGTTAGAGTTATAGTTATCATGTCTTTTTGCTTTCTATATTTTGGCTTGGCCTCCCCTTGTACTTGGATATATATGTTGGCTTTGGCCTCTAAATGATATCAAGTTGCACATTCATAACATGGTATTAGAGCCCTAGGTTTTTTTCTTCCGCACGCTGCAACTCGTGCTCCTCTCGATCCAATCTCTTGCATGGCCTCCGCCGGTGTCTCCTATTTCCTGTCTGCCTGTGTTTCTGCTTCTCCAACACTCGATTGAAGTGTCCATCTGGTTGTAGCTGCATTTGTTCGCCCCATCCCTGCAGATTATTCCTCTCGTGGTCAATCCATCTACCCACGACCCACCTCCCCCAACCATCCGCCCATGATCTAGTGCTCCTGATCGTGCCGCCCGTCGGTCCTGCTCTCCAGATCGAGCAGCTACAACTTGTTCGCGGGAGGCAGTAGTTATCAGAGATCGTCTCCATCCCTGCTCGGTTTCCACCCCGTAGTTTTCCTCGCGGGATCTCTGCCGCCGACTGGATAGGATCCGCTCCGCCTAGGACGCCGGCCCTTCCTCCCTAGCAGGTCGCCACTGAGGAAGTCCTCCGCCACCGGCCATCGGTTCCACTTGCTTCGTCCATATTGGACGCCTCCGAGATCGCCGGCTCTCCTCCGGCCACCGGTTTCTGTCCTCCACACCTTGAGGATGGGGTTGTGTGATCTACCGTTGGCTTCGTGTGTTGACTGGTTGTGTGATCCACGCAGTGTGGGCGTGCCTGGCTGCCATATATCCTCCACTGATTATTAGAGATAGCCTTCGGCTGATTATTAGCCTGCTTCAGTAGCTATTCCCTGATATGTACTTCTGCTGTTACATTCCAAAAAAAAGAGAGAAAGGGACAAAAGAGTAAAAAAGAGAGAGAGAGGACTGGTACAATGCTTTCGTCGGGTACAGCTCCCCCTCGCCGTTAGGTGTTTTTCGACTGCATTCCATACATTGATCCCGTCTCACACATGCACCTTTCCTCGGTGCTTGGTGATCATCAGCTTGGAGGAAGCGGTTCTCATTCTACTTCAACACCCTTTGCGACTTCCACTGGTGCTGCTGCCCTCTCTACATCGACTTCATTGGCAGCTGCACCATCTCCTCTAGCCACTTTTCTACATGGTGTCGGTCGTTCAGTGGTGACTCTTCCCATGACTTCCGCACCTGGCTATTGTGGCGCTATGTTGGCTCTCTTCACGGGTTCTGCACACGGTGTTGATCGCTCTATGTCGACTCACCATACGACCACCATGGGTGATGGCGACCGCTCTTCATCGGCAGGTGGTTCTACCTCGACCTCTACCATTGTTTCTCTGTCTACGCATGAGATTGCACAACTCCGATGCCTTCTCGCTACTTGGGATTCTTCACCAACAGGTTTTGCTTGTTCTGCGCCTGAGTTTTGTGGCACTGAGAGACCACCTTCTACTCATTCAGGTACATCCTCATGGATTCTTGATACGGGAGCATCTTTTCGTATGACTTATGATTCATCCCCTTTGACCTCCATTCAACCTGTTGAGTCTCCTGCTCGTGTCTTTACTACTAATGGTACTCCCCTCCCTGTCGCTAGTCGATGCACTCTTACTACATCTTACTTTCATGTTCCCTCTGTTGCTCATGTTCCTCAACTTAGCATGCAACTATTTTCAGGTAGTTAGATTGTTGACTCTAGATGTAGGTTGAGTCTCGACTTTGATTCATGTTCTGTTCAGGATAGTCACACAGGTGCTCTGCTTGGTGTTGGCCCTCGACACCATGATGGTCTCTGGGAGCTTGACTGGCTTCGTCTTCCCTGCGAAGTCCCCGCCGCCGGTTATGTGTCCCATGTTGCCGCGTCTGCTAGCTCTTTTCAGCAGTGGCATCATCGTCTTGGCCATTTATGTGGTTCTCGTCTCTCGTCTTTAGTTCATCGTAGTGTTCTGGGGCATGTCTCCGGTAATGCTTCGTTGGATTGTCCAAGTTGTAGGCTTGGTAAGCAGATTAAGCTACCCTATCCTGACAACGAGTCAGTGTCCTAACGTCCTTTTGATCTCGTTCACTTAGATGTTTGGGGTCCGGCGCCCTTTGCTTCGAAAGGGGGTCATCACTACTATATTCTCTTTAGAGACGATTTTACTCGTTACACTTGGATCTATTTTATGTCTTCTCGTAGTGAGGTCTTATCTATATACAAACAATTTGCCGCCGTGGTTCATACCCAGTTCTCCACTCCTATCCGTATTTTCCGTGCAGACTCTGTTGGTGAGTACATCTCTCGTGCATTGCGAGGATTTCTTGCTGACGGGGTACTCTTCCCCAGCTCACTTGCTCTAGTGCTCATGCTCAAAATGGTGTGGATGAACACAAGCACCGTCACCTACTTGAGATGGCACATGCGATGGTGATTACTGCCTCTCTTCCACCTCACTTTTGGGCTGAGGCTATTTCTACTTCCACTTATCTCATCAACATCTAGCCATCTACTGCCCTGCAGAGTGGTATCCCTTTTGAGCGTCTTTTTGATCGTTCTCCTAATTATTCAGCGCTTTGTTTGTTTGGTTGTGTTTGCTATGTTCTTCTTCCTCCACGTGAACGCACCAAACTTACTGCTCAGTTTGTTGAGTGTGGCTTTCTAGGATACAACGATGACCATAAGGGTTATCAGTGTTGGGATCCTGTCAGTCGTCCGATGCATATTTCCCGGGATGTGACCTTTGATGAGTCTCGTCCTTTCTACCCAAGTCCATCCTCCCCAGCCTTTCCCGTGGAGGACATCTCTTTTCTCACTTTTCCTGATACAGCTCCCTCTATGCCCCATACTTCTACCCCTCCTCCTCCCGTTGCTTCAAATATGTCGTTGTCCTCTCCTACAGTTGCTTCTCCTCCCATCTCACATCACTCTCCACCTTCATCCCCGATACCTTCTGAGGGAGTCCTGGACTAAGGGGTCCTCGGGCGTACTGATGGGCTGTGAAGATACGAAGACATAAGACTCTACCCGTGTCCGGATGGGACTCTCCTTGGCGTGGAAGGCAAGCTTGGCGTCCAAATATGAAGATTCCTTTCTCTATAAACCGACCTTATGTAGCCCTAGATCCCTCCGGTGTCTATATAAACTGAAGGGCTAGGTCCCTAGACATATATCCTCATAATCATAGTCAGACAGGCTAGACTTGTAGGGTTTAGCCATGACGATCTCATGGTAGATCAAATCTTGTAATACTCATATTCATCAAGATCAAACAAGAAGGAAGTAGGGTATTACCTCCATAGAGTGGGCCCGAACCTGGGTAAACATTGTGTCCCCTGTCTCCTATTACCATCGACCTTAGACGCGCAGTTCGGGACCCCCTACGTGAGATCCGCCGGTTTTGACACCAACATTGGTGCTTTCATTGAGAGTTCCACTCTGCTATCATCAAAAGGCTTGATGGCTCCTTCAATCATCTACAACAATGCTGCCCAAGGGGAAACCTTCCTCCCCGGAGAGATCTTTGTATTCAGCGGCTTCGAACTTCGGGCCAACTCGCTTGGCCATCTGGAGAAGATCGAAAGCTACGCCCCTATCCATCATGTCAGATTTGGAAGCTTGAACTACGTCGCGGATATCCGTGGAGACTTGATCTTCGACGGATACTAGACCACGGCAGCCGCTCCTTGCCACCGTGATGAACATCACGTAAATCTGACATCGGACCATACCCAGGAGATAGTACATGTAGCTGCTCTAGCCCTAGATCCAGAGCAGATCGCGCCATCCGAAGACGGGAAGCTCAATCCCGCCGCGGAGGATGCAGACTTAGCGGCGTTGGAGCCGCACACAGACCTAACTTCAAGTGACATCTGTGTCACTGGAAGTATGGACTCGTCTTTGGGCAACGTGCTGAACTCACTAAAAAATCTATCCCTGGCGGGGGACTCTCAGCCGAATTATATCTGGTTCGAACTGGAGGCTGATGACGGAGAATTTCGTTTCCCACCCACCACCCACTTCATAGCCACTGTCGAGGACCTAACCGATATGCTCGATTACGGCTCTGAAGACATCGATGGTATGAACGATGATGCACGAGAGGAGGAGGCCCAAAACCCGCCATTCACCGAACGATGGATGGCCACCTCCTCATATGACGTATACATGGTGGATGCAGCAAAAGAAAATAGCAGCGATGACAAAGAGAATCCAGTTGAGGATGAACCTCCTAAGACAGAACCAACATGCCGGCGTCAGCGGCGCCGCTCTAAATCACGCCGCAGGAAAGACAACAACACCGGCACGGGAGATGATAACACTCCCGACGGTGCCGAAGACAGAGAAGATCCCGATGAACTAACTGCCGAACAGGACGATCGGGAAAACGGTTCAAGTTAGCCCTGACGAGTAGGCCATAAACGATGACTCGAAGGACGGTAATTATCTTCCACTCTCCAAGCATGAGGTGAGCCTCGGCAGCGAGGATTTTATCGTGCCTGAGGAACCTCAAGAGCAGGAGCGCTTTAAGCGTCGGCAAATAGCAACTGCAAGGAGCCTAAAAAGAAGCAGAAGCAGCTTCAAGCTGATCGAGATCTGCTCAACAATAGAAGGACTGATGTCCTAGCAGCCAAAGGATATGGCCTCAAGCGCCCAGCCAAAATTTACCCGATGCCCAAATTGCTACCTCAGTTCGATGACGAGGCGCCGAAGCCCATACCATCACCGCACAATGCGACTAACCGACCACCACGCGGTCGGGACAAAGCGGCAAATCAAGACGAACACCAGCCCGCCCCACCTAACCGTAAAGGCAGAGACAACACAGCTCGTGGTCACACATATGACCTTCGGCAGGACCTGGACAATAGAGCAGGACAGACCAGATCGATCTACGGATTGCGAGGACGTGCCCCAACACGTGACGATGGCTATCTATTCGGACGTGAAAAGCCTAGTCACACCCGAGCCGAAAACTGCAGACGGACTCCATCGCAATGTGTCCAATCATAGAGGCGCCGCACACCCTCTTTGATTCACAGACGAAGTAATGGAGCACGAATTCCCAGAAGGGTTTAAACACGTGAATATCGAATCATATGATGGAACAACTGATCCCGTGGTATGGATCAAGGATTTGCTTCTCCATATCCACATGGCCTGCGGAGATGACCTTCATGCCATCAAATACCTCCCGTTAAAACTCAAAGGTCCAGCTCGGCACTGGCTAAACAGTCTGCACGAAAACTCTATTGGCAGCTGGGAGGATTTGGAAGACGCCTTCCACGACAACTTCCAAGGTACATATGTTTGGCCACCAGACGCCCATGACTTAAGCCATATAGTTCAACAGCATGGAGAGTCAGCTAGGAAGCTCTGGACTAGGTTCTTAGTTAAAAAGAACCAAATCGTCGACTGTTCGAACGCAGAAACCCTAGCGACCTTCAAACACAACGTCCAGGACGAGTGGCTCGCCCGCCACATCGGTCAAGAAAAACCAAAATCCATGTCAGCCCTTACCGCTCTGATGACCCGCTTTTGCATAGGAGAAGATAGCTGACTCACTCATAGAAGCAACAGCGCCAGCGATCCGGGCACTTCCGAAGTCCGAGACGGCAATGTCAAACCACGACACAGCAAACACAAACGTCGCAATGCTAATGAGAGAACACGCGACACAACGGTCAATGCCGGATTCAGCGGCCCCAAAGCCGGTCAACGGAAAAGGCCATTCAAGGCAAACAGAGACGAACCATCCAATTTAGACAAGATATTGGATCGGCCCTGCTGGATTCATGGCAACCCCGATAAACTAGCTAATCACACCAACAGAAGTTGTTGGGTCTTCAAGCAGGCCGGCAAGGGCAACTCCTAACACAAGGGGAAGGGGCCTCCCGGTGATAGCAATGACGAAGAGACTCACCATCCAAATACCGAGGGTCATAAGCAATTTCCCCCCGAAGTAAAAACAGTGAACATGGTATATGTAACACACACGTCTACAGGGGAGCATGAGAAGCACTCCCTCCGAACTTAGGATCATACTACGGCTACTTCAGGCAAAGTACAAAGCGGTCTTATTAAACCGCATGCCTTGTCGGCCATTAAGACGCGGTCTCCATTTAGCAGGACCGACCAATTTTGGAGCAGGACTAGCAGTTCGGCATCCGCCACCCGCCTCATACACCTGCGAAATCTGTACCACGCATACATAACTATGCATTTAAAATACCATGGGCTTCGGCGGAAGCACAATACGGACGGGCTTACAAGTACTCCCAGAACCTCCTTCCTTTTTTATCTTCTAACTACTCTTTCTTTTTCATTATCCTTTACCATAGGTGACTCGCAGGCTGGTCATCTCACTGACTCTATCGGAGTTCAGGTTTGCACATTCACCCAAAGGCTACTCCTTTTAAGGAGCCCCTTCATCGAGGAAAGGCGCCACAGACGTGCGATAGGAGGTCCAAAACAACTTTTTGTAGACCGCACTCTCTATTTTGCGAGCCTTTAAAGTGCCTTCTTCCTCGGCCGTTGACCCATGGCATGTCAAATAGCCGGGGTTGTGGCATTATTATATACAAAACTATGATTGGCATATCACTCAGGTTCCAGTGAACATAATTCGTATCCAGTATTCACTTTCCTTACAGAACTGAATTTTGCTCCGCTGATTATTTCACACATGCACCCCGACATAACTTGCCAGGGGCTCGGGATGGGAACAGAAAGAGTTGCCAACAAGTCCGAACAGCTTTATAGCATACTTCGGCGTCGCGAGTTTGGCCTTATATGCATGAGCTCTGAATCATGTCTTGGGTCAATAGTTGGGTTGCCCGACTCCTGTGCTTACTACCTTACGTTCTGCTCTATCGGCTAGGGTAGTAAAGGGAGAACTACTGCAATTGTGTTTCCGGTTCATCCGGTCAAACACCTCAGTTGAGAAAGCCGAAAACTGACTGTCATGATGCGGCGAGAGCTGGCAACCACTCGATGACTTATTGGAATCTTTTGCGATTCCCTCCATATTACAAGAAGGACCTTTCTTCAGGTCATACATGTAACGCACCATATTGGGGTAACCGCGTACATACCATGGTCTATATCGTAGACCCACCATCAAACTCCTATGTCTAAGTGAAAGTGTTAACGCCCTATAGTCAGATTGCCTAGTTCGCAGCATTGAAACCTCCTTCATGGACCAAGATATTGGGTTAAGAGTGATCAAGTGCTTTTCCGAACACCCCCGTATTTTCTACGAGGGGGCTGAAGCCGACGACTAGAAAACTTTCAGATTATTCAAAAACAACCGCACAGGAGGAACCAAAGCTTTTAAGTGAATATCATAATATTATCATAATATTGTCTTTTACAATTTCAACACATTTCATTCAAATATCATGCATTTTTGAGCACTGACCCTCTATCAAGCGGGCACCCTCTAAGACGTCCTCAAAATAATGCTCTGGTGCGTGATGGTCCTTGCCCTCGGGTGGACTCTTCGTCGCAACGTCGGTGGCCTTCTCTTCGCCCAGTATGTCTTGACGTGGGCAAAGGCCATCCGTGCACCTTCAATGCACGTTGAACGCTTAATGGCGTCGATACACGGCACCGCATCAACAAGTCACTGCACCAAACCGAAATAACTATTCGGAATTATCTCTGTAGGCCACAGGCGGACTATGACATCCTTCATGGCAGAACCGGATATCCTGTGGAGCTCGGCCCACTAGGCGATTTGTTCATTCGGTAACAGCGGATGCTTTGGCATGCCGAATTGTGACCAAAAAAGTTTCTTCGTTGCACACCCTTCCTGCACTTGCTAAAATTGCGTCGCATCGGAGGTGCTCTTCGGCAGGTCCAAAAATGCGTCTGGAGAGCTCCACGTTTGATTAAGCGGGGAATACTTCAGATCACCGAATTTAGTCTGTAACAAGAAAGGCTTACCAGCAACTATCTCCCTAGCTTGCTGGATCTCTTCCCATGCTGCTCTAGACTCAGACCATGCTTCTCTCGCCTCTTGTAAGGCCATGTCGAGATCGGCCGCTTTGGCTTTGTTATCCTCCTCGAGGAATTCGCACTGGACGGTGGTTTTCTCTAGCTCGCGCGTCGTGATAGAAATTATCTCCTCACATTGGCGCCGAGCAGACCGTTCGGTTTTCAACTCGTCAGCTGCCTTATTGGCAGCCAAATTACTCATCTGGGCTTGCTCCTTGGCAAGGGCAAGTTCAGCCTGAAGGACCTCCACCGCGGCAGCACCATCTGCAGTTATGTATGTCTCAGTATACAATTCTAGCTCCGTGCTCATGTTATCATACGTGCATATACTTACTACCCCAGAAACATACCTTGCGCCTCGTCAAGCCACATGTTGATAAGTGTGATGTCGTCATCCTCCTCATCAATCTTCCGCTGGAGATCTGCAACCTCTGTGGTTCGGGAAGTAGCCAGGGAGGTAACAACCTGTGTTCCAATTAGACAGATTATTTCCTGGGCATATCTTTTTGATCCTCTGATCGCCTCCCTTGGGAAGCCAATCAGAGTGTCAGGGGCTACTATCTATACACAGGAGCATTTCATGGATAAAACACAATCGAAAACATTACAGTACAAACCTCGAAGCCTCTTAACAGGCTCGTGAAGGCCTCATTCAATCCGCTTTTCACGGACAGAACCTTTTCAACCACTTTACCCATCAAGATACAATGGTCCTCTGAGACGAACGCCTGTCGCAGTATGTTCATCAATATATCCAGCGCTTCTGGATCTCCGGAAGCTGCTGTAGTAGTACGGCCTCCCTTTGAAGGGATCCGTTTATCCGTCCCCAGAGTTGTCTCCTGTTGTAAGCCAGACAGCCCGGGGCCTTTATTGTTGCCCCGGGGCCCTGGGCTACCGAAGTATCACCTTCGGGTAGTGTCTTCATCATCCCCTGCACCACTCGTTGATCAGGAGAGACCCTCCGGGACGACACCTCGAAGTCGTCCACCCTATTGGGCGAGGAGACCGATGGAGGCGTCTCGGTCTCCATCATCTCCGGGACGAAATCCCCCGAGGAAGAAGATTGTTGAAGAAGACTGTGTGCCGAGATACAAAAACATATGTTCTAGATGTTACCTTGGTCACAGGAGAGGAACAGGATATGTTTAAAACACCCTTGTTCACTTTGGCTAAAGGCTTGTCCTCGCCGTGGGACTACGCGATGACGTCGTCCTCCAAGCCCGAGCCGCCCGACAGGGGCATTTTGCCTCGCTTAGGAGCCTTTTCCTCCCGACCTTCGGAGGCGGCCCTTTTCTTACCATGAGGAGAAGGGATGTTTGCTTCTCCTTTACCTTTGTCTCCAGGCAATGGGATTTTGTTCTCCTCAAACACAGCGTCTAATATACCTTCGGGATGGAGGCCACCTTTGGTCCTCCCGCTCTCTGTCTTGTCCTCCTTCACAGGCATCTGGTACGGTGTCGGGGCCAGCATCCTTGTTAATACGGGATCCGCTGAGTCTTCGGGAAGGGGGGCCGAACACCTAATTCGCTCTTCTTTCTTTACCCAGCCCTAGAAGAAGATAGTGTGATCAGTATCGCATTACAGCACGCATAGCTAGAAATTGTTCGGGAGTTGAGCTCTTATCGGGGTATCTGGATGGTTGTGGTCGAAGCCGATGTCCTCGATGGTGTCCGGCCACTGTTTTCATTTCCCGAAAAACATCTTCCACATTTCTTTGTGCGTAGTACTGAAGAAGTCTTGGAGGGTCTGTGGTCCTTCCGGATTAAACTCCCACATATGGAGAGGTCGTCGCTAGCACGGCAGAACCCGGCGGACCAGCATTACTTGGACCACATTGATAAGACCAACGTCCTTCTCAAGGAGGCTCCGGATGCGGCTCTTTAGAGTCAGCACTTCATCAATTGATCCACAGTACAGCCCCTTATTAATCCATGATGCAAGCTGTAACGAAGAGCCAGATTGAAACACAGGTATAGCCGCCCACTTGGTACCGCGGGGTTCAGTGATGTAAAACCACTCCCGCTGCCATAGGTTGGGAGTTTTGGTGAAAGAGCCTTTTGTCCAGGGAGCATTGGTAAGCTTGCTCACTATAGCACCTCTACACTCCGCTTGTTCCCCGTCGACTACCTTCGTCTTCACACTAAAGGTCTTAAGCCATAAGCCGAAGTGTGGGGAAATACGCAGAAAGGCCTCTCACGTGATAATGAACATCGAGATGTGAAGGAAAGAATCTGGGGCTAGATCGTGAAAATCTAGTCTGTAGTAAAACATGAGCCCCCGGGCGAAGGGGTGAAGAGCGAATTCTAGCCCTCGCAGGATGTGGGAGCTGAATACGACCCTCTCGCCGGATCTGGGAGTAGGAATAACCTGTCCTCGAGCAGGAAGCTTGTAGGGGGTCTCCGCGGTCAGGTATCTAGCCACACGAAGCTTCGCAATGTCCTCCTCTGTAACATAGGAAGCCACCCATCGGCCCTGTTGGCTGGGTCCGGACATGACTGGGCACCTTGAAGCAATGAAGCCGAACCTCAGGTGCTAGAACTCGAAGTTGGAAGGGCTGAGGAAAGGGTCAGCGCAAAATAAGACGGCCCTTGGCCCGTTTATAAAGGCAACAGATATCGAACGCCTCATCCAAAGCCTGACTACCTGCCTATTCCGAAGGGATCATTCCAATGGAACGGTTGGGTTACCCACGCCCTTATTAATGAGAATCCCGCAATAAGAGGACACGATCTCTGTTTCAACACGACGTGCCAATAAAAACCGCTCCTCGAAACGTGGAACGGCAGGACAAGAAACGGTTCAAAATAATGACGGGGCAAGCAAGATGTCACATTACAAAAAGTTGTCAGCGGATTGGATTCGTGATATATTATACTCTCCACGGTTGTGCATGGTACTTGTGTTGCAGATCCGGACACGTTTGTCACTTCCGAATACTATCTTGAAGTATTCGGAAAGGGGAACCCGCCTTGCAATGCCGAAGACAATCTGTGTGCCGGACACCTCGTCATTGAAGCCTGGTTCATGGGCTACTGAGTGAGTCCTAGACTAAGTGGTACTCGGGCATCCGACCTGTTGGACATGGGCTGGACTGATGGGCTGTGAAGATACTAAGACCGAAGACTCTACCCGTGTTTGGATGGGACTCTCCTTGGCGTGGAAGGCAAGCTTAGCATCCAAATATGAAGATTCCTTTCTCTGTAAACCGACCTTATGTAACCCTATATCCCTCCGGTGTCTATATAAACCGAAGGGCTAGGTCCGTAGACATATATCCTCATAATCATAGTCAGACAGGCTAGACTTGTAGGGTTTAGCCATTACGATCTCGTGGTAGATCAACTCTTGTAATACTCATATTCATCAAGATTAATCAAGAAGGAAGTAGGGTATTAACTCCATAGAGAGGGCCCGAACCTGGGTAAACATTCTTTCCCCTGTCTCCTGTTACCAACGACCTTAGACGCACAGTTCGGGACCCCCTACCCGAGATCCGTCGGTTTTGACACCGACACCTTCTCCATCCCCACCTTCATCAACGATGTCTTCTCCATCAGTAATGATGTCTTCCCCATCTCCATCACCTCTGGTGGTTCCTTCTCGTCCTACTTTTCCTTTTTATTATACCTGTCGTCCAAGTATTGTGGATAAATCTAGTAACATACCATCTACTTCTTCTGTGCCATCTTCCTCATCCCAGCCTACTTATAATCTTCAGACTCAGCCGCGCCCTCCTCCTGACCTCTATTGTCCTAGTCGATATGGTCTTTCGGCTGTCCTTGAAACTACCTCTTATCGTGATCCTATCAGTCATCATGAATGGCAGTTTGCGATGGAAGTGGAGCTTGCCGCACTTGAGCACACAGGCACGTGGGATCTGGCTCCTCTTCCTCCCCATGTTCATCCCATTACATTCAAGTGGGTCTATAAGATTAAGACTCACTTTGATGGTTCACTTGAGCGTTATAAAGCTCGTCTTGTGGCTCTTGGTTTCAGCAGGAGCATGGTCGTGATTACGATGAGACTTTTGCTCATGTGGCCCATATGACCACTGTCCGCACACTTATCGTCATGGCATGTGTTCGCCATTGGTTTGTGTCTCAGCTTGATGTTAAGAATGCATTTCTTAATGGTGAGTTGCGTGAGTAGGTTTATATGCAGCCAGCACCTGGGTATTCAGTCCCTAACGACATGGTTTGTCGTCTTCATCGCTCTCTCTATGGCCTTAAGAAATCCTACCATGCTTGGTTTGAGCGTTTTGCCTCTATGGTCACTACAGCTAGTTTTTGTCCCAGTATTCATGATCCAGCGCAGTTTGTCCACCTTTCTGCTCATGGTCGCACTCTTCTGCTACTATATGTTGATGACATGATCATTACTGGAAACGAATCTGAGTACATTGCCTTTGTCAAGGCCCGTCTCAATGAGCAGTTCCTTATGTGTGATCTTGGTCCTCTTCGTTACTTTCTTGGGACTGAGGTTTCCTCCACCTCTAATGGCTTTTTTATTTCTCAAGAAAAGTACATCCAAGATCTTCTTGCTCGTGGTGCTTTAAGTGATGAGCGCACTGTTGAGACTCCTATGGAGCTTAATGGTCACCTTCGTGCTTCTGATGGCGAGCCCTTGTCTGATCCGACTCATTATCGTCATCTTGTTGGGAGTCTTGTCTATCTCGTTGTCACTCGACCGGATATCTCCTATCCCGTTCATATTCTGAGTCAGTTTGTTTCTTCTCCCACTTCGGTTCACTATAGTCACCTTCTTCGTGTTTTACGATATCTTTGTGGCACGATCTCTCACCGTCTCTTCTTTCCTCGTTCGAGGTCGTTATAGCTCCTGGCCTATTCAGTTGCTGTGTCTTTCTTGGTGGTTCTCTCATTTCTTGGAAAACAAAGGAACAAACTGCAGTTTCCCGTTCGAGTGCAGAGGCTGAGTTGCGATCTATGGCTCTTCTCACAGCAGAGGTAACTTGGCTACGCTGGTTACTCGAGGATTTTGGTATTTCAGTTACTACACCCACTACACTCTTGTCAGACAGTACAGGTGCTATCATTATAGCGCGGGACACCGTGAAGCACAAGCTTACCACGCATATTGGTGTTGATGCTTTCTTTGTGCGCGCTGGTGTGCAGGACCATGTTATTGCTCTTCAGTATGTGCCTTCTGAGTTACAGCTGGTGGACTTCTTCACGAAGTCCCAGACTAGAGCGCAACATGGATTTTATCTTTCCAAACTCAGTGTTATGGATCCACCATGAGTTTGAGGGGGAGGGGTGTTAGAGTTATAGTTATGGTGTCTTTTGGCTTTCTGTATTTTGGCCTTTGGCCTCCCCATGTACTTGTATATATATGTTGGCTTTGGCTTCTAAATGATATCAAGTTGCACATTCATAATAGAGGGAACGTTCCTATGGCCCGATAAGGACATCGGTTCCTCTAAGTGGGGGTGTAGGTGATAACCTGGCTTATTAGGGATGATAGATTACTCATATCAATAAGGAATTCCTTCTTTTCCAGGATCCCATTCAGACAGAACTCCAAAGTGAAGAGTGCTCGGCTTGGAGTAGTTTCAGGATGGGTGGCCGAACGGGAAGTTGCTCCCGGGTGCGCACGAGTGAGGACAAAGTGCATAGAAAAGGCTCGTATTGATCTGGCAGGATAGCCTCGATCCTGCCAGGAGTAACGACCATCGGCGGGTGTGTCTCGGGCGTTACACCTAGCCACCACCATAGAGGGGGGACCAGACAGGATCAAATCCATTCCATCCTCACACTCATCAGCTCACTGGAGTGCAAGAGCACGCCTCCTCCTGAGGTTGTTCTCCCACTGTACTAGTTCATCCTTAGCCTCTCGATGCCAGTCCACCACAAAGCAGGAGTAGGGTTTTACACCGCAAGGTGGCCCGAATATGGGTAAACTGTTGTGTCTCGTTTCCTTCCTGTTCATTGAGCTAGGATGTGAGATTGGCAAGTAGGCAGACTGGGGAGGTTGAGTTCTTCGCACGCACCCGAGAGTTCAAACCACTCAAGGGTTTGCGGAACCCAAAATCTGACATCCTCGAATGACCAGCTTCTTAATTCCCAATTCTGCGGAAAACCTGAGCCCGGCAAGGAGCTCTTCATACTCTGTTGTATTTTTGGTTGCCTCTTCCCTGCCAAAATGCTTCTAGATGACCTACTTCAAGTGCTCCCCGGAGGAGGCGACAAGAAGCACGCCAACTCCTGCACCTTGCAGGGAAAAGGCACCACCGAAATACATAACCCATTCTTGGGGCGATTCCTTGCTGGGGATAACTGTCTCTGGCACTTCCTCATCAGGGGTTGGCGTCCATTCTGCAATAAACTCTGCCAATGCCTGCTCTGGATTGTCAATGTGCTCTCGAATTTCAAACCAAAATTGGGATAACTCCAAAGCCCGCTCCACTATTCTACCGGTAGCATCAGGGTTTTGAAGTATCCTTTGCAACGGGAAACGAGTGACAACTGTGATCTCATGGGCTTGGAAGTAGTGGCGCAGTTTCCTTGAGGCCATGGTGAGTCCAAAGATCAACTTTTGTACGCTAGAGTACCTCAATTTAGCCCCCCTATAATAAGGAGCTGACAAAATACACTTGGCACCGCACCACTTTCTTCTATGCCATGTCCATGGGGTTGCCCTCGCTGTCGTGCTCACTTCTATCATGATTATTATCTGACTCTGCCGGTACTTGCTAAATTTCAGCTTCATCCACTTCCCGCGGTGCTACCAAGGTTGTGCTAACCACTTGGTTGGTTGTCGCTAAGTATAGCAGCAACGGCTCTCGTGGCTTGGGAGTAACCAAGGTGAGCATAGAGGACAAGTAGGCCTTCAACTCTTGCAAAGCTGCATCTATATCCGGGGTCCACTTCATGGACCCTGCCTTCTTCAAAATTTAGAAGAACGGCAGGGCATGCTTGGCAGACTTGGAAATGAATCTACTTAGCCCGAAAATGCACCCTATCAGATGCCTCACATCATTTACTGTCCTTGGTGCTTGGATCTGCTCGATAGGCTTAATCTTATCGAGTTTTGCTTCGATCCCCCGATGGGACACAAAGAACCCAAGCAGCTTGCCGGAGGGAATGCCAAACACACACATCTCCTGGTTGAGCTTCAAGTTGATCTTGCGCAGATTAGCAAATGTCTCCTCCAAATCCTGAATAAGGGTGGATCTATCCTTGGTCTTGACCGCAATATCATCCATATAAGCTTCGATGTTTGGCTCGAAACCAATCTGGACTGCCCTTCCAAAAGTGGACCCGACACTATTTAATCCAAACGGCATGCTGGCAAAATAGTATGTACCACATGGAGTGATGAACAGTGTCTTCTCTTCGTCTTACCTGGACATGAAGATTTGGTGATACCAGAATAGGCGTCCAGAAAGGAGAGCAAATCACAGCCTGAAGTGGAGTCCACAATATGATCTATACGCGGCAAGGGGAACGGGTCCTTTGGGCAAGCTTTGTTGAGATCTGTGAAATCTATGCCAAGCCTCCACTTCCCATTAGCCTTCCGGACTACCACTAGATTTGCCAACCATGTGGGGTGTAGCACTCCTCTGACCAAACCAGCTGCTTCAAGTTTCTTGATCTCTTCCACAATAAACTCCCGCCTCTCCAAGGCTTTCTTCTGGACTTTCTGCTTGACGGGTCGGGCGTGTGGGCAAACAGCAATGTGGTGCTCAATTACCTCCTTGGGAACACCGGGGATATCAGATAGTTGCCAAGAAAACACATCGATATTTGCTGGCAGGAAGGCAATGATCGCGCTTTCCAATTTGTCATCGAGGGTGGTGCTGATAGTGAAAGTACCATCAATGCCTGCCAGCCCTGTCGGGACCTTCTTTACTTGGGGTGAGGTGATCCTGGATTTCTTGCTGCTGGAACTCTCCGGCAAGTCATCAATAGACGTAGTGCACTCTGAAGAGACATGCTTCTCGGACTCCTTGCATGCATCCCTGCGACCCTTCTTCTTTCCTCTATCCTCCTTGGCAGGAACTACTGCTGCCGCTGCCTCTGCTGCGACTGCGTCGTGGTACATCTTGTCCACGCAAATGATAGCATCCTTCTCGTATGATGGGATGGTAATGACTCCCACAGGACCAGGTATCTTCAATGTGTTGTAGGTATAGTGGGATGCTGCCACGAATTTAGCTAGGTCTAGGCGTCCAAGGATCCCATTGTACGGCAGGGGGAGGTCGACCACATCAAACACAATCTTCTCGGTCCGGTAGTTCAGCTCTCCCCCAAACGTTACCGGTAGCGTGATCTTTCCCTTAGGATGGCTCCTGCCGGGATTAACTCCTTGAAACGTGCCGGTAACCTTTAACTCTTCCTCTGCTATCTGAATTTTGTTGATAACTTCGGGGGAGATCAGATTCAACCCGGCCCCACCGTCCACCAACATTTTTTGACCTGGAGGTTGCGAATTGTTGGGGAGACCAACAATGGCAAACATCCTACCACAGTGGTGGTCAGGATGATCCTCTTCGTCAAATATGGTGGGCGTGCGTGACCAGTTGAGCGGTTTCCGGGCCCCTCGCACTAGTTCCACGACATTGACTTCTCGTGGCCATCGCTTGAGCTGGCGGTGAGAGGTGTGCAAAGATGCACCCCGTCAATGCGAGGGCATCAGTGGCCTTCTGAAATTCCTGCTCACTAGTTTCCTCTTCATCCCCTCCATCACTCTCATCATCACATGCTTCCTTCTCTCAACCTCTGGTGGGATTTCCTTTGCTCCTGAGGGGTTTGCCAGGGCGATTTACTTCACCGCCTCGGCCCTTACTGCCAGCAACATTCTGACCCTTTTCCTTGTCACGCTTCTCATACTCTGCTCTCTGTCTCTTGACGAGCTGCTCAACCTGATAGCACTCTTGAAGATCGTGGCCTTTGGTCCGATGAATCTTGAAATACAGCCCATCACCTTTCCCAGCCTTCTCGGCAGCTGCAGCCTCCCGGCAGTCAGTGCACACGGCAGCTTCCTTGTCGGGGACCTCAGCCTTAGCCTTCTTGCCGGTACTAAGTGCACCCAATCCTTCAATAGTCATCACTACCTTATCCTTCCACTTCTTATTGCGCTTCTGGCTCTTCTTCTGATTGGTAGATTCATCATCGTCCCTTGAATCGATGTTGGTGCAATCTTCTTCGCCGGGTAGCTTCCTCCCATCCTCCATTCGAGCACATTTATCCACCAAGGCCTAATGCTCCTTCGCGGTCTTGGGCAACTGCACGTTCATCTTGGAACGGATCCAGCGGTTGCGCACATTGGACTGGAAGGTAGCTATCACAGCTACCAGATGGATATTTGGGATGTTCCTATGGACCTTGCTGAATCTCTGTAAATACTTACGGAAGGTCTGTCCTTCCTTCTATTGGTGAAGCACCAAGTCGTTGGGTCGTCCTGGCTCTTGATGGCCGTCGGTGAAAGCGCCACTGAACTCATGGCACGGATCGGCCCATGATGAAATGGAGTTCTCCGGCAGGTGCATCAGCCAAGACCTCACATTGGACTTGAGGGCGAAAGGGAAGTAGTTTGCAAACACCTTCTAGTCTCTTCCCCCGACAGCGTGAACAACGATGGTGTAGATGCTCAGAAACTCTGTCGGGTTTAGCCTCCCATCATACTTTTCGGGTATCTCTGGCTTGAACAGAACTTGCCGCAGCTCGCGAGTGAAGGCAGGGCACCCAACCTCGAAAGGTCGGCACCCACCAATACCGACCGCAGGCTCGTCGACGTCGGGGCCGTCGCGTCCATCGGTCCGGTAGTGGTCGTCGCGGCATCGCTCAATGGCAATGCACGTGTATCCCCTTCGCCTATCCTCCAGGGTTTTTCGTCGATCTGGAGTGCTCATGGGTCAGAAGAGGCCATCGAGATGTCGTCAGGTTCTTGATTCTGCTGTGCTCGCGCTGGCTGCCGTGGCGGGGACTACACCATGGGGGTGGCCCCTTCCGTACGGCCAGTGGCACGAGCCGTTGTTGTTGCTTGGGGAGGCCATGGCGGGCCAGCTCGATACGAGCCCCCAGCCTCGACGAAACCGAGTATACTTTGGATGGTGGCACGCCATTCGTCCAGCTGTCCGGCTGCTGGTGGAAACTTTAGCAGCAGGTGAGCCCGTGCCATGGCTTCCATAGCTGTGCTTGGCATGGGTGATGATGACGTAGATCGCACCGTCGCACGGCTCCTGACGGTGCCAGCGGTGGCAGCACCGTGCCCCCGTTGTTGTAGAGCGGCCACCTGGATGGCAGGGTGGTGCGGCGAGGGCACTTGAGGGACATCGGCTCCGTCGGGCACATCGACTTGGTCGACCCGTCCCGGGGTAGGAGCACGCGCCGCGATCGCTCCCGTGGTGGGGACGGCCGGAGAGCGGCGATTCGCCTCGGAACGAGCACCG
The DNA here is from genome assembly GCF_003073215.2 of Triticum urartu. Lineage (NCBI taxonomy): Eukaryota > Viridiplantae > Streptophyta > Magnoliopsida > Poales > Poaceae > Triticum > Triticum urartu. Next base: position 275,633,916 of record NC_053025.1, read on the forward strand.
TTGTTGCGGTTGTGCTCGTCAGTGAGAGGAGCGTGTAACGCCCTCGATGCGGCTATATCTCCCACGTGTCGAAGCACGACTTAGAGGCATAACTGCATTGAAAGCAATGTCGCAAGTGAGGTAATCTTCGCAAACAACCCATGTACATAAAAGGGGGAAAAGTACATAGCTGGCTTACACTCGCCACGTCACACAATTACATAAACAAGTTATTACATTCATCCAATACACTCAGGGTCCGACTATGGAACCAAAATAAAGATCAACCCCCAAATGCGACTAAGTCCCCGATCGCCCAAACTGGGCACCACTACTGATCATCTGGGAAAAACACATAGTAACGACGAGAGTCTTCATCGAACTCCAACTTGAGCTCAAGCGCATCATCTGGAACGGTATCATCGGTGCCTGCATCTGGTTTTGGGAGGAATCTGTGAGTCACGGGGACTCAGCAATCTCACACCCTCGTGATCAAGACTATTTAAGCTTATAGGTAAGGCAAAGGTATGATGTGGAGCTGCAGCAAGCGACTAGCATATATGGTGGCTAACCTATTCGTAAAAGAGAACGAGAAGAGAAGGCAAAAGCACGGTCGAACAACTATGATCAAGAAGTGATCCTAGAACAACCTACGTCAAGCATTACTCCAACACCGTGTTCACTTCCCGGACTCCGCCGAGAAGAGACCATCACGGTTACACACGCGGTTGGTGCATTTTAATTAAGTTAAGTTTCAGGTTATCTACAAACGGACATTAACAAATTCCCATCTGCCCATAACCGTGGGCACGACTTTCGAAAGTTCAAATCCCTACAGGGGAGTCCCAACTTAGCCCATCACAAGCTCTCACGGTCAACGAAGGATATTCCTTCTCCCAAGACAATCCGTTCAGACTCGGCATCCCGGTTACAAGATATCCTCGACAATGGTAAAACAAGTCCAGCAACACCGCCCGGATGTGCCGACAAATCCCGATAGGAGCTGCACATATCTCGTTCTCAGGGCACACTCAGATGAACACTACGTACAACTAAAACCAACCCTCAAGTTTCCCCAAGGTGGCGCTGCAAGTGGCTCTGTTTTGGACCAACACTCAGAGGAGCACTGGCCCGGGGGGTTTAATAAAGATGACCCTTGGGCTCTGGAAACCCAAGGGAAAAAGAGGCTAGGTTGCAAATGGTAAAACCAAGGTTGGGCATTGCTGGAAGAGTTTTATTCAAGGTGAACTGTCAAGGGGTTCCCATTATAACCCAACCGTGTAAGGAACGCAAAATCCGGGAACATAACACCGATATGACGGAAACTAGGGCGGCAAGAGTGGAACAAAACACCAGGCATAAGGCCGAGCCTTCCACCCTTTACCAAGTATATAGGTGCATTAAGATAAACAAGATAATATGGTGATATCCCAACAATATACATGTTCCAACAAGGAACGATCTCCAATCTTCACCTGCAACTAGCAACGCTATAAGAGGGGCTGAGCAAAGCGGTAACATAGCCAAACAACGGTTTACTAGGACATGGTGGGTTAGAGGTTTGACATGGCAATATGGGAGGCATGATAAGTAAGTGGTAGGCATCGTAGCATAGGCATAGCAAAAGAGCGAGCATCTAGCAAGCAAAGATAGAAGTGATTTCGAGGGTATGGTCATCTTGCCTGCAAAGTACTCAGAGTTGCCTTGATCCTCGTAAGCGAACTCAACGGGCTCCTCGTTCACGAACTCGTCTCCGGGCTCTACCCAAACAAGAACAACAAGCAAAAAGGAGCACAATCAACCACGTGCAATGCTCAAGCAACAGGATGCAAACATGGTATGATATGCGGGATGCGGTATGAGATGCATATGCATGATTTGGAAAGGAATGATTGAACCTAGCCTCAACTTGGAAATCCAATAGAGCCACTGGAAAGGTGAGTTGATTTCGGTTTAAATCGATATAAAGATCACCAGAATCGGATGCACGGTTTGGAAATGGCAAGCAAAACAAATATGGCACCGGTCTGCGATAATCAGCAAGTAGCCATCTAAATGCATCCAGATAAATATGCTACAGCCCTCAAACATGCCAACAAATTACATGACAGGGATCCACTCATGAAGCTTGACAAAAGAAGAACACTGAGCTACGGCTAATTCATCCCTTAACAGGTTCAAACAAGCATGACAAAAGTGCAAATGATAACAGGTTTCAGACTTAGTGAAATAACAACAAATCAGGAATTTATCATCAGAAAGCAATCTTTAGAGCATGAAAACTACATGCTACAGGAACATATCATGGAAAAGCAAGGCATGGTATGAAGCTACTCTAAGCATATAACAAAAGTCCCTTAGTGACCAAGAGCCAAAAGGGATCAGAGAATACAATTGTAAGCATGTGAACATAGCAAAAATATAAACAGATTCAGACTTAGTGAAAAACTGGAGCATGGCAAAACAGTTAACGAGTAGGCATGTTTACGAGCTCGATGCACTCACTACGAGGCATTGCATGACAAACTAAGCATATACCCAGCAAATAGACATGGCATATAAGCTAGACATGGAAAGAACAACAACATAGCATGCATGGATCAACAACAACAAGCTCGGCAAAATCGCTAAACATGTTAACAATCTGCCAGGAACATTTTATAGCAAAAGAAGAGCTCGATTGACTCAAGCTAGGGTGCTCAATAATTGCAAACAAATACATGGATAGAAAGAACACAACATTATCTACAAAACATCCTTACTGATCATGCTCAAAAGAGGCACGGATCACTAGGAAACAATATGAACATATGGCATAAAAAAATAATGACAGGGCAAGGACTTAGTGAAATTCTAAGTCCCTGAAATCAGCATCATTGAGTAAGCTACTTTGCATGCTTGTGCTAGTCACCACAAAGATCACAAAAATACATGGCATCCACCCCTGTAAAGATGGCATGGCATTCATCAAAACACATGTAGAGCTCAGGATCATATCATGCACACATTAATCATGGCAAAAATGACAAAAGGCCATTTGCTGAAACAGATCTGAAATATTCCTCACATAGCCCTCTTCCAACAGCATTTCGGGAATCAAGATGAGCTCAAATGAAAATGATGCAATGAGATGAAATGATGTACTCATCAGGGCGAACATTTTGATATGCTACACGCATGAATCGGAGCTACGAATGCAGAGTTATGGCATGCGGAAAATGCTAAAAAGTTAGGGTTTTGGGATGAAAAAGTCAACCCGAGATGTTCCAGATCCATATCCGGCCAGAGTTACTGTAGCAAGGCGCGGATCTCGCCGGAGAAGAACTCAAAGTTCGCCGGAGTGGGTCGGGGAAGCCGGATCCGAGCTTTGGGGCGACGGAGGCGCTCGCCGGAGCTCCGGGCGGCGAGGTTTGCGCGGCGGGGCGGCGACCGAGGCGGAGGAGTGGGGTGGTGCGGAGGATTCCGGCGATGGCCTGAGCGGCAGGGTTGCGGCGGAGGCGGCGGAGCGCGGCGCCGGCGCGGGAGAGGAGCGGTGCGACAGAACGGGCCGCGGGGGCTTCCCGCGGGCCTCGGGCGGCACGGCGATGTGGGGCGCCGCGGTGGCTGACGTGGCGGCGTCCCGTTGGTCGGCGGCAGCGGGCGGACGTGTCCGGCCCAATTCGGACACGTCCGGCGGCGAGGGGAGCAGAAATCTAGGGTTTGGAAGGAGGGGATCCGGGATTTCGAGAGGGAGACCTATTTATAGAGGTAGAGGGAGCTAGGAAGCTTCAAATAAGGTGCGGTTTGCGGCTACGCGGTCGTGATCGAATGCTCTATATGATGGGAGAGGTTTAGGTGGGTTTTGGGCCAATTTGGAAGGGTGTTGGGCTGCAACACACACGAGGCCTTTTCGGTCCCTCGGTTAACCGTTGGAGTATCAAACAAAGTCCAAATGGCACGAAACTTGACAGGCGGTCTACCGGTAGTAAACCAAGGCCGCACGACAAGTCACGGTCCAATCCGAAAACGTTTAACCCCCACACACGAAAAGAGGTAGAAAGGACCACCGGAGGACATAGGAGCCCAAAATGCAAAACGGACAACGGGGAAAATGCTCGAATGCATGAGACGAACACGTATGCAAATGCAATGTACATGATGACATGATATGAGATGCATGACAAAGACAAACACACGGAGATAAAAACCCGACAACGAGGAAATAAAATAACTTAGTGCCGAAAACGGCAAGAGTTGGAGTCCATATAAGGTAAATTACATCCGGGGTGTTATAGAGGGAGCGCGGACAGAGTAACCCCCTCGCCCATACCTTGTGGAGCGTAGCCGTCGGGGCGCTGCTGATGTTGTCCTCCTCCGATGCCTCCTACTCCTGTGTCGGTCGCGGGAAAGTGGTGACGGTACAGCCTGCTCCGACCACGCCCCCAGCAGCGTCCACGTCCTCGCGTGCCTCCACGTCCCTCGCTGCATTAGAGGTCGCAAGTGGTGGAGCCTTCGAGGGGCTGGATGAGACGAAGCATCGGATTTCTTCTTGGACGCCATGGTCAATGGTGCTATCGAAGGTGAAGATGGTGATGAAGATGATGCGCTGCACACACCTTCAGGTTCGTGCAAGCGATCCTCCTACCTGGCGCGTCAAAGATGTCGCGGGAAACCACATCAACCTATGGGACCAGAGGGCCACTTGCTGGTTCGGCCGGGGGACGTCGCGTTGCACAAAGAGCAGACGGGCATGGGGCAGCACAGCAGAAATCATGCAGGCAATTTTACCCAGGTTCGGGCCATCGTGAGGCGTAAAACCCTACTCCTGCTTTCGTGGATTGATGGTGGTAGAGTGGTGGTGGAGCGTAGTACACTTTCCCTACAAGGGCGGCAGTGGCTACGAGCGTATGGGCGTGGTTGTTATCCAACCTTCTAACCCCTTTCTACAGTTGCTATGGGCCTTCTTTTACAGATTAAGCGGCTACCACAATGTCAAAGTAGTCATTGTGCACAGCTAAGATAGCAAACAGTGCTATCATACTTAACTCTACAGGCTGACAGGGTGCATTAAATGCACCACTGAACGTCACGTCGTTTGTTGCCCGACAAGCTTGGTCGGGCTATTTTGCCAGCTTCGCACCTACTCGCTTGACGCGTCGCGGGATCAGTGTCGTTCTAGGGCATCTTCTGTAGAGAAAGGCTGCCACGTGGCGAATGGCTGCCACTTAGTCACTTTGCGGCTTGACTCCGCACTGATTGACGACGCGGGTCGTGGTGGAGTAGTTGGGTGAGGTGGTTTTCCCTCGTGAGCCCCGGCAAGCCCTGCCGGGACGTCTTGGGTGCCTTCTTTCGGGGGTGGCCCCGCCCCTGCTGACCTCGCTTACCCGGCAAGGGGGGGCTTTTCTCCTAGTGGCATCTTGCTTTTTGTCTTGATCTTGGTCTTCTTGGTTTGCATGTTGGTCCTTCGAAGCTCTTGGTCTCTTGTACTCTGGCATGGCCTGGTGCCTCAATCCTGTTCCCGTGCATGTGCACAGTCTAGGCAACAGACCCAGGGTTTGTTACACCGACACCGACACACGACAATTGATCTTCCTTTGTAGTTACGTCTGCTTACTACAACCATATGGTGCCCCCTCATCATCCTTGCATACCTCCTGACCCGTCTCTTACACACACGTGCACAGACATGCAGACATCCCCTTTCTTATTGATATTGCAGTCGTACCCCCCGTTTGTCTAGCAGGCCTCTCCTACCATTTGTGAGAAGCAACTCCACCACCAATTCTCCGACACTCTACCTTTGTCTCTCTCCCAGCCTTATTCCTCTGCTACATGTATGCATGCATGCATGCCAATCGATCTCCCTCAATGCATAGCTAGGTCTCTGTCCTTCTCCATACATATAACAGTTGATCTACCTCTCTATAGTTAGGTCTCTGCCCCCTCCCCCCCTCCGCCCCACACACACCGATAGTCGAACGTTGTAGGTAGGTATCCATGCCACTGAGACAAACTGCACCTCTTCCCTTTCACATTCCAGTAGGCCAGCCGCCACTACAAGAAATATGTCAACTTGTGACCTTGACTATTGGTCACTGAATGGTCATTATTTTCCATTTGTGACCTTTTTGTGACCAAAAACAGATGGTCAAAAACTGGCGGTCGTAAACTGACCAAAATATGCCTACTATTTTGTTTTGGTCACTAGCAGCCTCCCCAGGCCACGTAGGCATCCGACGTGGCACAAAAATCAGCCCAGTCCAATTCGGTGTTTAGATGGGCCGAGCCCATTAATTCAGCCTTTTTAATATTTATTTTTCCTATTAATTTTTGCTAGCTACATGGGCTGGCCTAGCAATTCGGCCTTTTTATTTCTAGTTGCGGCCTTTTACAGCGTATGATCTTTTATTTTTTGCCATTTTACTTTCCACTGTTTTACATTTGTCCCGAATATCATAATATCACACTCGTCCCACACGTCAGAAATTCCAAATGTGCTCAAATTATTTTGATAAGTGGCTCGCATGAGTCATTGCACACGTTTTCAAATCACATACATAATTACTATTTCATATGAAACAGAAATTGTAATTCTAAAACATACATGAAATTCACAAACAGAGAGAAGATACATTAATTCACGTACATAATTACTATTTCATTCACAAACAGAAAGAAGATACATTAAATTCCCAGATAACCCAGCTATTATTACATAACTTGCTATATAAGAATGTCTTGGAGCTTCTTTGAACATCTTTCGTCTTGAATTTACTCAAAATATCTACCAACAAGAAAACAGAACAGCAAGGATAGGGTGAATAACAACAACAACAACAGGTGATGGGGTGCTATTCCATCTAAACAAGAGACTGAACCCAGCAAGCTAGATTTATTCAGCATCATCAACAATTCAGTAAAGTACTGCAGTTTAGAACTGATGAGAAAAAACAACTACACGACTTCATAACTGAACATATTCAAGTAAAAATTGTACAAGTTACATTCCAGTAAACAAACTGTACAAGTTGACGATTCCCTGCTGCATATACATATCACTTGTGTCATGTTTGGGGGTTCAGAATGTACACAACATGTTTATGGTAGATGAACTGTAGCTGCTAGCAGGGGCGGAGCCGGGATTTGGATATAGGGGGGGCCAAGTCATGTTCATTAAAGAAAAATGCTCACTGCAGAAAAATAAGTACCATAATACTATATTATTGTGTTGCTTCAACACAACTAAAATAGGGTCTGTCTATGGCATATCGATATATGGCTTAGTTATTGCAAAAAAAGGAAAAAAGAAATATTCGCACTAATCTTTGCATAAAAAATAATCAATGTCATAGGACCTAGATTTTAATACTTAGGACACATCTAGATGTACTTTAGCAAAACTGATTAAAATATATTTACATTTGTATTGGTTTATATTTGCCCCTACAGTTGTCAATAAGATCAAAAATATTGATGATTTCATGAGTAGTTAACCTAGTTGCTAGCAATTTCCTATCAATATAGATTAGCCAAGCAAGTCATTGCCACTGAACTGGGATTGGTAAAAATTGCACATTAGCCACATTAACAACATTACTAGGTGGAGAACTCGAAACAACATACTTTAAAAGAGAATTAATCTTTATGGTGTTTGCAGCCCTTTTCTCTTCATGACCGCATCACAAATCAAACAATGAAAATAAAATAAAATTTATTAGCATCAAATGACAACTTCAACATGTATAAGATTAGAGTTGAGAGGGATTAGTAGATACAGTAGTTCTCAATAGTGCTAACCTTGTGCCTGAACAGCTAGAGAATTCACAGAGTTGAGAGGTATCCGTATGATTTGCCAGTTCAGAAGCCTGTGTCGCCTGATTTTAATTGACTCCGTGAGTAGTGAGGGTACGAGGCAGCGGCCGCCGGCAAAGCTAATCGCTTCAGGTTAATCACGCTGGGGGGTTGGCTTAACGCCAGGGGCCAAGTACTAGAGTCTATGGCCACGAGTGGGCTTTTTTATGGGCCTTTTTCCCAGATTTCTTCATAGCCTTCGTTTGGGTTGAGGGGGGGGGCCATAGTACGTATATTTCTCAGTCCAGTAGCTAATTACTCGTAGCCTCTGAATAAATTGTCGATCGTTAGGGGGGCCCAGGCCCCTGCTCGCCCCCCCTTGGCTCCGCCACTGGCTGCTAGGAATAGTAAAGCAAAGATGTACTGCCACTAATCAGCGAAAACATAACATTTTCTCAGAGTTAATGATAGCATATTTAACCGTAAATAACAGAATAATGCAATAAATTGGTATAGAGCAAGGTACTGAGCATAGGCCAGGCCAACAATAAATTGGTACTAAATCTAGAAATCACCATCTAAAATTTAGTTAATGAGACATTTTAGAATCAACTTGACAATTGATAGTAATGTTTGCATAGGACACATCCAGAACTAAAACTATACATAAATGCCTAAATTTCAATGCCCGATGCCCAAAATGTAAGATGATGGTTCTGGAAAAATAGTAAACTTGCAACCATATTTAAAGAAAAGAAAATAGCAAGGTGCTGCCATGACCAAATCCTAACCAGAATGCATTTAATAAAATGGATTGCTTCTAGCTGCTGTAGCGACATGCTCCATCAGGCCATGATCAAGTACTCCAGACCATTGCATGCTTTGCAAAAAGAAATACTAGATGAATCTCACTAACAGGAGCACTAGGTGATTAATGGAAGTAATCTGCAGATTACACTGTGAACAAGTGAAGAATTTATCTCTCCCTGTGGAAGAACTAAGTTGATGAAGACATGCAGCAGCAGGAGAAGCCTTGCATCATTGGTTTGGTCGGGTCGTCCACCACACTAGCCACCATCACGTACCCGTCGCCATCAGCAACATTGCTCCTGCAGCAGCAACATATAACCATTTATAAATTAAACGGACCACGTACAAGGTTATACTAAGCATGTAAGTACATTCCAGCTACATGTACAAGGTTATACTAAGCATGTAAGTACAGTCCAGCTATAAAGTGGATGGCAAAGTGTGGCTGTTGTTGTTGCTACTTTAGCCAACTGAGCTAATTAATCTCATCAACCTAATACACTTCTCTCAAGAAAGAAAAAAGCAACTTCAAATATTGAGTACAGCAGCAACATCTACTTGTTACTGGAGTTCCAGTTCAAGATGGCCAGAGGCCACTTGGCACCATGGAACCTGCACAATTTCCACCATATATATGAATTAGTTAGAAAGAAAACTAGAGTTGAACTACCCAGCCTCATACATACATACATAAGCAAGCAAAATTTGATTACACAAGAAGGTAGCTGGAGTGGTGGTGGACGAAATGAAAGTCGACGGCCATGGCTTAACGAGGAGAGGAGCTCAACATTGAAGTTTCGCAAAACAGGAGTTTCATTAATTTGAGAGTGGGTTTTAGTAGCTCAAGCTTAGTTAAGTTAAGCACTTAGTACTAAACAGCAACAACACTTGAACCGTAACATATCCAGAAAGGAAACAAAACATGAGACAAGTATTGATAGCAAGTCCACGAAGGACATCCAATGGTTTCAGCCACATCCTAATAAACCTGCAGCATTCTTTAGCACCTAATTATCAGCAACAAATCAATGGCTAGACGAGCAACACCACAACAAATCGACACTAACACTTGGCCCAAGCAAGGAATCAGCTCACACACGCAAGATGATGATTGCATACATACAAATCATGTGCTGGCAGAAAAAAAATCAAGCAGGAGCTCATCTTCTCTCTCTGTTTTGTAACTAACGACCTAAATAAAATAAAATAAAAACATGACTTGTTCATACAGATCCCTCTAAAATTCCTTGGCACAAGTGCATCACATATTCATCAACTTAGCATCAGAAGTAGTGAGCACGAGAAGAGGGGGAGGGAGATGGTGGAGCTACCTGCCGCGGTCGCAATGGAAGCAGACCCCTCTTGACTTGTTCATACAGATCCCTCTAAAATTCCTTGGCACAAGTGCATCACATATTCATCAACTTAGCATCAGAAGTAGTGAGCACGAGAAGAGGGGGAGGGAGATGGTGGAGCTACCTGCCGCGGTCGCAATGGAAGCAGACCCCTCTTGACTTGTTCATACAGATCCCTCTAACTGCACATAGCAAGTTTCAGATGTTCAGAATAGTGAGATGATTCCATACAAAGTAGAATAGTTGTACTTGGCAATGCACACTAGCTAACAGAATGCCCACAATAAATATTTTGGCTAAACTACTTTCCTTGACAGCTTTACAAATTACAACAATGATTCATCTGATATTTCTAGAGGAATCCACCCAACCCATGTTGCTTGGAACTGAACCCCAAGCTCCTTCCTTATGTAACAACCTGAAGTAAGTTTGCATGATGCAGATTTGTACGATTTCTAGATTAAACGAACTCCTTGTGTACATTAACGGATTAATTAACAGTCCATTCATGTGCTGATTATCTAGACTACATTAAGGCACCCAATTAAACAAGCGAGGCCATGAATCTGGCACGGGCAGACCCGGAACAACACCAACGGCGGGAGGCGCGCCGCCGCAAGGAATCAAAGCAGTGATCTTAACCAGTCTGTCATTGAAACCGTAGCAGACTCGGTGGTGCGAGACCGTGATTCCAGCATTTGCCGCTTCAGCTAACGACCTAGATGATGAACAAAACAAAAGGGGGAGCAGATATCATCATCAAACTTGGAACAACTGGAAAGTAGAAACAAAAAAAGAGGAAACATGAAGAAGAGATATCATCAAATCCGGCTAGGCTATGCTCCCGTTCCAAATAGTAGAAGTGTAGAACTGAAGCTGGAATGCACAGCAGCAGCCAGCAGCACTGTTGGAGCAGCTATATACAGATAAAAGCCAGGGACACCCGCATTGCATTTCAGCAAAGCCAATAGGGAGAAAAGGATAGCAGAGCAGAGCATACTTGATGAGCGTGCCTCCTTTGCCGATGAGCACGCCGCAGCAGGCGTAGGGCACCACCAGCACCACCGTGTTGTCGGCATGGTCGCCTTGCAACCACAAACAAAGGATTGGAGTCTCTGAATCAAACCACAGCCGAAGCAAACCAACTGTAAGATCATCAACTGTAAAAGAACATTTACAGTAACTCTGAAGAAATGTTGAGCCTTTTTTTGTACAGTACAGAGAACAGAGGAGGGGTCTGAACATTCACTACTTCAAGTAGGAGTACCTGGTAGCGGATCTTGTGGAGGAGGAGCTCGGCGGCATCCATGACGGCGCGGAAGGGGCCGGAGAGGTAGGCTCATGGTTCCTTGAGCAGCTGAGTCAGGCGAAGACGCGCCCAGAGCCGGGCTGGCCCTGCGCGACGCGGCGGAAGGCGGAGGCGATGCCGGCGAGGCCGGAGCTGATGAGCGCGTCGAGCTCGTCGGCCACCAGCTGCAGGTCGGGGATGGGCGGCGCGGGGTGGCCGAGGAGGCGCGCGGCCCTGGACCACGCGTACAGCACGACCAGAAGGAGGAAGAGCATGTCGGCGGCCAGTGACACGGCCGTGTAACCGGAGGCGCCGTGGAATAGGATCCAGGAGGCGACGACGGTCGCTAGGAGTAGGGCGCTCAGGTCGGCCCGGCCTCGGCGCCACAACACCATATCTACGGTGAGGGTCGTTGACAGGGGGGTGGGTTTGGGGGCGGCGGCGGATCGAGATATGAGGGAGGGAGAGGGCGGCGGCTGTGGGTGCGTAGGAGAGAGGGGGAGGAGAGGACGAGTGGTGCAGGTTGTGTTAGGGCTAGTTGGATGAGACGGTGAGGGGGTCAAGTGTGCCGTTGGATCCGGGACGATCGGACGGTTCAGATCGCCTAAGGTAGGGTGATCCGGGGGAGATGTCCTGATTGATTAGAGTTTCCGGTGTAATTTAAAATATAGTCCCTAAGTGCTAAAAACAAAGGGGTTTATGAAGCAACTATCAATAATATTTTGCAAAATGAAACTACTAAAATTTTCACTCAAGTTATACCACATTTTATGGATGATAACCAACTTGTATGCATTTCCGATCATTCTAGCCTTTTTGGCCATTTAAACCAACTTGTACCAAATCAGGAGGAACCGGGTCAAATTTAAACTACAATAACTTCATAGTCTGCTCATAGTTTTTTCCAAAAAACATTTTTAGGTACACATGTATATATTTCATCACAGAACACTATGAGTTTTGTAAGATTCCACCGCAGCAACGAACAGTTATGCCCATGGTTTTAACCACGTTTTGAAATTGGCATACAGAATTAAAGAAACCAAAAAATGGAAAGCCTTTGCATTGTGTCATTATATGTGATCTAGTGTCTAGGGTGCATCTTGGAGTGGCAAACAATGTTGCCTAAGGAATTTTTCATTTCCTTTGGATGAAAAAACAATTTTCCATTTTTCCAGTGCCCGAAATGAGTTTTTTTCGTGAAGGACCTACCATATATTTGTTGCAAAATTGTACCAAATGAATTTTCTAAAATACTAGGACATATTTAATGCACAATTGACCAAATGGTTTGGTGTAAAAAGTTTTGATCCACCTCTCATGAAAAAGACAAATTCCCGCCGATTCAGCTGGAAGCGGGTCAAATTTGAACTGTAGCTACCTCGTAGTTTGCTCTTTAATTTTTCCAAAAATCATTTCTATGTACATAAGTATCTATTTAATCAAAGAAACACCAAAAAAATTCCAAGATTCAACCACTAGCTAGGAACTGTCAAGCCCGCCGTTTTGACCGCATTTTGAAACGGGCATACAAAATTCAAAAAAAATCAAAAAATTGGAAAACCTTCGCATTGTGTCATTATATGTGACCAAGTTTCCAGGAAAAATAATGAACTTGAAATACGACAATTATTTTAAAAAAAGTGTTCTCAGAAACGAGCTACCATGTGTGGAGATCAATGTCTTTCAAGCCAGATGATCAATCTTATGGCCACGTTCATGGCATAGTTTGTTCAAATGATCTCATATTCTGCACAAAGGTGCATATTGGAATGACAAACAATGTCGCCTAAGGGAGTTTTCATTTTCTTTGCACGGAAAATTCATTTTCCATTTTTCGAGTGCCCGAAATGAGTTTATTTTGTGAAGGACCTACAATATATTTATTGCAAAATTGGACCAAAACAATTTTCTAAAATACTAGGCCATATTTAATGCACAATTGACCAAATGGTTGGGTTTCAAAAGTTTTTATCCACCTCTCGTGAAAAAGACAAATTTCCGCCGATTCAGTAGGAAGCGGGTCAAATTTGAACTGTGGCGGCCTCATAGTTTGCTCTTTATTTTTTCAAAAAATTATTTATAGGTACATAAGTATCTATTTAATAAGAGAAACATCAAAAGTTTTCCAAGATTCAACCACTAGCTAGGAACGGTCAAGCCCGCCGTTTTGATCGCATTTTGAAACGGGCATAAAAAATTAAAAAAAATCAAAAATAGGGAAAACATTCGCATTGTGTCATTATATGTGACCAAGTTTCCAGGAAAAATAATAAACTTGTAATACGACAATTATTTTAAAAAAGTGTTCTCAGAAATGAGCTATCATGCATGAAGATTCAGGGCTTTCAAGCCAAATGATCAATCTTATGGCCACATTCATGGCATAGTTTGTTCAAATGATCTCATACTGTGCACAAGGGTGCATCTTGGAATTCTAAACAATGTTGCCTAAGGGAGTTTTCATTTTCTTTGCACGGAAAATACATTTTCCATTTTCCGAGTGCCCGAGATGAGTTTTTTTTGTGAAGGACCTACCATATATTTGTTGCAAAATTGGACCAAATCAATTTCCTAAATTACTAGGCCATATTTAATGCACAATTAACAAAATAGTTGTGCATCAAAAGTTTTGATCCACCTCTGGTGAAAAAGACAAATTTCTGCCGATTTAGTAGGAAGCGGGACAAATTTGAACTACAGCTGCCTCATAGTTTACTATTTATTTTTCCAAAAATCATTTATAGTTACATAAGTACCTATTTAATCATAAATACATGGTTTGGTGGCGATACGTCGAGGTTTGGGCGGTGGCCGAGGCCCCCAACTCTAGAGCGCGTAAACTCGCATGCCCGCCGCGTGGTCACCACGTGACCGTGGCGTTGCCATGTGTTCTGGGCAGCCTAGGCATGTCTAGTGGGTTGGGCACTCCCCAGGTAGGTGCTAGGAAGAAAATTACAACATAAGATTCTCACGAGGAGACCGATCGATGCTCAAACATGAATTAGCAGCCAAGTGTTTAATTAGCGGTACGGGAAATGTACATGGCTAATGGGCGTGAGTTTTGGCTGAGGATGATCAGTTACTAAGAAGACCGTCTTCAGAAATTTTCAGCTCAAAAGGAGGAGCCTAGGTGGTACTTGCTTTGCAAACTACCACACTGGACATAAATACGAATGTTGAAGCTCGGCTCAAAATAATGAATGGATTGAGATAGCATTTGGTGGAGGATGGTTATTTGGGCATAGGAAAGCACTGTAGAAAATGGATACTATTTGGACATGCCAAAGTGGTACTTCCTTCACAAACTGTTGTTCTGAACAGAATAGGAAAATGAATTATTTTTTAACTAGGCAAGGAAGGTTTTTTACATATTTGACGAAGATATGACCCAAAGAATTTATGATATTTTTTTGGGAATTTTGGGAATGACAGAAATATAGGTTGCTTCACAACCTAGGGCAAAAACTGCCACATGAACATGACACATAGGCAACTGATGAGGTGGCGCCTAGTCATAGCAACCCACCACAATTTACAAGGTTATGACCATCTATATTGGTCATGATCAGCTAGAAATAAGGCAGCAGACCAGTGCTATCTGCTTTATGACCATTTCGTGTAAGGAAATTACGACCTTTCTGACCAAAATGGTCGTTATATTTTAGGGTTTGGAGCCTCCCGAACAGCTTTTGACCAATTGGTCTGAAATGGTCATAGATCTATGACCAATTCTTCCAGGGTCACTGACAGAAGGTCACTAGTTGACATATTTCTTGTAGTGCGCCCTGTATCTTTGACGTGGGAAAACACAAATTCGAGGGCACTCTTTATCGATCACACATCCACACACTTCATCCCTGTTTTCGATTCTATTGATATCTCACGTCGATGATCCCTCCAATTTCTTCTCGTGGATCGCTCCCTCTATATATGATATATGCATGCCTCTGTTTCACACACATTGCATATATTACACGTAAATGCATGTAAAGAAGAGGAGCACGCACGACACACATACTCACGTCTCGTTCCCGGCCACACCTGCGCGGGTGCACAGTGGAGCTCATTTCTGTACGAAAAGGCAGACCACGTGATAATTTGACGCGTCAATACTGCAGGATGCTGCTAATGCGACACTACGATCAGAGACCATTTTGACGAAACTGTGTGCGATGCATTAATTGCAAACGGTGATGTAAAAACCCGTCAAAAAAGATGCGAAACATTTGCTACAGAGATATCAAACACGGTTCCGATTTTAGTTGTGTGTGCGATGTAGGGCACACGGTTGATCCATGCGGATTGTTTGCGATGAGACAGAACAATAGAAACGGGCGTCTGTATCATGGCATGTGCAATATACGACATATAGTTAACTCAGATGAACTGTTTGCTATTAGGGAGTGCAACAAAAACGTGTAGCCAAATCAAGGTGTGTGTGATATACATCATACGGTTCACTCAGACGAACTGTTTTTGATTAGGGAACACAATAGAAATGGTTCAACTTAACAAGATATGTGTGATATGCGGCATACAGTTCACACAGATGAACTGTTTGCGATGAGCCAAAAGAACACAAACAAGTCATGTAAACAAGATGTGTGTAACATGCGGCAAACAGCCGACTCGGATGCACGGTTTGCGAGAAGAAATTACAATAGACAGTTACTACAGTTAATTCGTGTGCGAGTATGTGTGTACAAAAGACTTTGAAAATTACAAACTAGTTGCTTGCGGTGTCTAGGAGTATCTCACACGATGCGTCTGCGAGTACTCGTGTGCGATGATTAATAAGTTACACATATGTTTCCTTATGTTAACACATGTGTAAATTTGCAATATGGATAGTTAATATGCAAATGCCTTTTGGACATCGGGCACACGCTTAAACTCAATGAACTATGTATGATACTAATACTTTCCATGAAAATTTAAGAACTTGGCTAACAGCATTTGAGTAACATATATATAGTGGTTACACTATTCGACTAAAGGAGGATCTTCATAACACGGTTTTGACAACCATATGGCCCATATCTACATACTTAACATAGTAACAACTATCACATTTTAAGAGGCTGAGGGCCAACAACCATATGGTCCATATCTACATACTTAATATAGTGACATATAGCACATTTTAAGAGGCTGAGGGCCAACAACCACAACTATCCGCTGGAAGCAGCTTGATCATGGCGACTCGATATCTTGTCAATGAAAATGAAGATCCCACATGTGCCTTGGTAGAGCATGAGTAGAATCGTGTCTCCAATTTTCCAATATGGATGCATTGCATTGCCATGACAAGCGAGAACTTATTAATTTAAATGGTTCCATTTCTGCGGGAAATGCAGTACCTTGCAATCACTTTGGCGTTATTAGCAGACACAAGTGTAATCCGACCATGCCGGGAAATCGATCCAAGAACTCCTACAGCGGGCAATTTCTGTTGAAATGTAGAATAAAAACCAATTTTAACATATCGTACAAGATATATATAGTTTATGAGCATCAGCATAAAAATAAGACTTTGTACCAGCATTTTGTGCACACAATTGGTCTTGTTCAATGTGTGTACCATAGGTATAATTAATCCCATCGAAAATCCAGCGTTCATACGCTATGCTATCTCTGTCAGATTATCACCAAAGTTTATGACATGCTTCAAATCCTTCCTGTGAAATTTGGTATGCTTAGTAACATACAAATCGTTCACTATGCATCCAAGATATCCTTCTTAAAAGGTGGAAAGGTATTATTTATTCAGAGTATGGCAGAAGAATATATAGTGCATATAAATTGGTAAATAGAATTTGTTACTGCCTAGGAACAAAGTCAAAAAATGAAATCACAATTGGTTGCTTAAATAGTGATCAATTAGTCAGAAAAAATACCCCGATTTTGCTAAGTAATATGCCAGCATGGAGAAAGTTGAAAGGACACTAACTTTGTTCAGACTTTGAATGGCTGACGACGTCGGGGAAGTAAACATCCATGTTAATTAGACCACGCTGTGGTGCACGGACTAGAATTTTATTGCCAGCTTTCAGTTCATAACACTTAGACATTTTTCTCCAAAGGTCCGCATCAAAATAGTAGTGACCATCTTTATCAAGTTTTACGCTAACCGTCATTGTAAATCCATGTTGCATTGTCAATATGACATCCATTGAGTCATCAACAAAGTAAAGCCCAACATTTCCTTCTACTCCTGTTCTTGCAAAGCAAGGGATGTACTGCTTGAAAAGAAAATTAATATCGTAAATTAGATATATTGAAATAACAAAGCAAGATGCAAATATGGGAGTAACTAATAGAACAGATTAATATATGGATGAAAGCAAAGTACAGAAATATATAATTAAAAATAGATGATGGGACAAAGATTTGACGCAAATATGAGAGTAACTGAGTGAATAATACATCATATATTTTCCTAATATAGGGGGGAATCGTCATCGACATCTAGGTTGCATGTGGCATCGTACCTTTTATCCAAATGTAGCAACAGACGGTATATGTTCACAAATTTAGGCCATGCCGACCGTGGTAGGCTGAGACTGAACATACCGAGCGCTCCATGAAGTCATCCAGAATGGTGAGATAGAACTTCGTTTCCGACTAGGCGTGACGACACTTGCCTGATTTGTTCTCGCACTGTGGACACATGAACGAAAACCCTCGAATCAGCTAGAAGAAAAATGAATCCATGGAGATTTCCTCCGGTTGATTAACGGCGATGGACGGACTGCAATAAGAGATGAGTGCATATTTCGCTAACTTGTTTAACTTCTCCGTGAGAAAAAATCCCAGGCCCAACCACACAGAAAACCCCAATCGACCAGAGTCTAGAATGTCAGTGCAGAGAGGTGGCGGAAAGCGGTAGGGGCGAAATCTCGTGCCGTTTGCAGTGTGACCTAAGCCCACCGACGACAGCCGTCGAGCTTAGGGTGGCTACCGTGATAGAAGTTGATGAGGTGCATAGTTGCGGAGGAGTCCACGGGGAGTGGGTGGGGACAAAGTGGGTGAGGGGTTTACTTTTTTCCTTTTGCATGTGTGGGTGAACACACACGGTTCACAGAGGTGACGAAGATGAATCGTGTGCGGTAGTAAATCACCGAGATTGCAGGGGAATCCAAATTTCCTTTGTCCTTTATCCATGAGTTTTTTCTACAATGAACATACACCCTACAAATCGTCGTGTTCAAATTTGGCAGTTTTCCAGGATCATTCACCATATTTAGTGGATCGTGTGCATTTTCTAGGAATTAATGCACATAATTCAAATTCAGACAATCGGTGCATGAAAAGGTGTAAGAGAACGGTCTGGAAAACCATGATCGTGTTATTTAGTAAATTCTCATGCCTTTTACAAGGAATGGGCAGATATTTCACAGAAATGTGTGGCAATAGTCAACCATAAACACGTCGTTTATTGGTTTTTCAATTGTAGAAAAATGAAATACATGCTTGAAAAACATGACGGCTGGCATGGTGCCATGGTATGGCCTCACCATGCCCTGGTACATATTTGACAAGGTTTGGCTTATGTCGTCGTCCACGCCATTCATAAATCGAACCATCCCCGAGGAATTTTCATGGTTTTGAGGGGGAAATTAGCAAGATTGAAGGGTCAGGAATCCAAATTTCCTTCCTAGCTTGTCATTCAGTTTTTTCTACAATCGGCATACCCCCTTGAATGCAACATGTTCAAATTTGGCATTTTTCCAGGCTCATTTACCATATTTAGGGGATTATGTGCATTTTCTAGGCATTAATCCACATAATTCAAATTCGAACAATCGGTGCATGAAAAGGTGCACAAGAACGGTCTGGAAAAACCATACTCATGGTATTTAGTAAATTCTCATGCCTTTTACAACGAATGGGCAAATATTTCAAAGGAATGTGTGGCAATAGTCAACCACAAACGCGTCATTTACTGGGTTATCAACTATAGAAAAATGAAATACATGCTAGAAAAACATGACGCATGGCATGGTGCCATGGTATGGCCTCACCGTGCCCTAGTAAAAAGGTGAGAATGTTTGATTTATGTCATCATGCACCCCCTTCATAAATCGAACCATCACCGAGGAATTTCCATGCTTTTGAGAGGGAAATCACCAAGATTGAAGGGGAATCTAAATTTTCGTCCTAGTTTGTCATTCAGTTGTTTTCCAATGATCAACATACCCCCTCCAATGCAATGTGTTCAAATTTGACATTTTTCCGGGCCCATTTACCATAGTTAGGGGATTATGCACAATTTCTAGGTATTAATGCACATAATTCAAATTCGAACAATCGGTGTATGGAAAGGTGCACAAGAACGGTATGGAAAACCATGCTCGTGCTATTAAGTAAATTCTCATGCCTTTTACAAGGAATGGGTTGAGATTTCAAGGAAATGGGTGGCAATAGTCAACCACAAATGCATCGTTTACTAGGTGAACAACTATACAAAAATGAAATACATGCTTGGAAAACATGACGCCTGGCATGGTGCCATGGTATGGCCTCACCATGCCCTGATTAAAATTTGAGAATGTTCGCCTTATGTCGTCATGCACGCCTTTCATAAATCGAACCATCACCGAGGATGTTTCATGGTTTCGAGGGGGAAATCACCAAGATTGAAGGCGGGGTCCAAATTTCCTTTGTCCTTGGTCCATGAGTTTTTTTCTATGATGAACATACACCCTGCAAATCACTGTGTTCAAATTTGGCACTTTCCGGGTTCAATTACCATATTTAGGGGATTATGTGCATTTTCTAGGCATTAATGCACATAAGTAAAGTTTAAACAATCGGTGCATGAAAGGGTGCACAAGAACGACCTGGAAAGCCATGCTCGTGCCATTTAGTTAATTCTCATGCCTTTTACGAGAAATGGGCAGATATTTCGATGAAATGTGTCACAATAGTCAACCACAAACGTTTGTTTAGTTGGTTTTCAACTATAGAAAAAAATGAAAAAATGCTTGAAAAACATGACGCCTAGCATGGCGCCATGGTATGGCCACACCATGCCCTGGTAAAAATTTGAGAAGGTTTGGCTTATGTCGTCATGCACGCCCATCATAAATCGAACCATCATTGAGGAAGTTCCATGCTTTCGAGAGGGAAATCACCAAGATTGAAGGGGAATCCAAATTTTCTTCGTTATTTGCCATGGAGTTTTTTCTACGACGAACATATACCCTGCAAATAACCGTGTTCAAATTTGGCATTTTTCGGGTTCATTTACCATATTTAGGGGACCATGTGCATTTTCTAGGCATTTAGCGCGTATAAATCCAATCGAGCTACAGCTGCATGGGTGTGATGTGAGGGACGTGGATTGCCGTTCAATCGTGGCACATCCTATGGTGCACACGCACGATCCGTGTGGCTGGGGTTCTGGCCAATCATAAGGCAACACACAATAGGCTTAGCGCACACTGTTTCTGGAGGCAATGAAGATGAACCGTGTGCGATAATGAACGAGCAAAATTGTTAGGGAAGCCAAATTTCCATCGTCGTTTGTCGTTTACCTCTTAAATACCACCGCACTGTACGGCTGCTCGGCCACTCCATCCTAGAGCTCTGTCCAAGCGTTGTTCATGGCACTGCAGCGCAGAGTAACTTGTAAGGAAGCGATGTCATTCCACCGTGCTATCTTCCTCACCGCCCGGGACCGCACACATGGTAAGGAAGCGATACCATCTCATTGTGCCAAGTTCATCGCCGCCAGCAGCCACACAGTTACGTGGGCAGACTTTGAGGCTGCCATGGCCGAATGGGCGGTGGATCTAGAGGCGGCCAAAGCCACACAGAAGGAGTAGAAAAAGCAGAAATCAGTAAAGAAAAGAGAGTCCACTGCCGCAAGAGAGAAGAGGTCGCATGCCGTGCTGAGGAGAGCTTGGCGGAGATAGAAGCACGGTGGGCTGTCGCCTACAAGGATAGGAAGGAGAACGCCTGTGTCTGGCAAGCATGCCCCGATGGCAGCATGTGAGAAGTAGTTAGTGTCTGTGTTGCCCGTAAGTTTGTATAATTAATTACGAGCATCTACCAGTACTACATACATACTAGTCTTAGAGCTAATTACCCATATTACTTTAAGTTGGTACTATTTATTATTAACATACAATGTCGGTAAGCGCATCCTTTGAGGGCTTTGAGCGTTGATTAGCATGTGTTCGCTGAAGTTCTGGAGCCGCATCCCGGCCCCAAATACTCCCGAAACGTCTGCCCACAGCCACCAGAGGATACTAGAGCTGGCCGCAGCTGGTTTTTAGTCCCACCTCGCTGCGCGAGTTGGCCGCACACCGACTTAAATTGTCGTGTCGGCTGATGGCAACAAGCTTCTTTCTTGTTGCATAGGATCAAATCTGGCTATGCGGGTGATGTAGGTTGACACTTGATTACATTTCATAAAGCGATAATTGCTCATCGGGTGTCACCTTTCCTCGTTCATGTACATGGGATAATCCTGATACAATGAAACATATTTTTGAAATTAGGTACGGTTGGAGATGATGATAGATATAAGGATTATTAGAAGATCACACGACACACGGTTTCTATGGCGTACCCATGTGCGTTTTTTGCGCTAATGATCCATAAGTCAGTTACATGTGCAATTTCTCTTAATAAACCAGGCGTTCCATTGACCGAAAAGATCAACTACACATGTACATTCTTTTGGAGAAAGGATCTGCCAATTTTCTCTTTCCTCGCACACGAGTATTTGATACGTCTCCAACATATCTAT